>NW_024057674.1:1248696-1460870 GCF_016432855.1 Salvelinus namaycush | reverse complement strand
AGTAATAGAAATACATATTGTGTCTTCCCTGTAAAACATTTTAAAAATCAGAAATGATGGCTGGATTCACAAGATGTGTATCTTTCATCTGGTGTCTTGGACTTGTGATTTATGATATTTAATGCTAGTATTTACTTGTGCGCTATGCTAGGCTATGATGCTAGTCAGCTTTTTTACTGGTGGGGGTGCTCCCGGATCCGGGTTTGGGAGGAACTAGAAGTTAAACTATCACTATGACATCATGGATGAATTCTAGAATATACTATATATCCTAGAAACCTGGTTAAACTATCATTATGACATCATGGATGAATTCTAGAATATACTATATATCCTAGAAACCTGGTTAAACTATCATTATGACATCATGGATGAATTCTAGAATATACTATATATCCTAGAAACCTGGTTAAACTATCATTATGACATCATGGATGAATTCTAGAATATACTATATATCCTAGAAACCTGGTTAAACTATCATTATGACATCATGGATGGAGGAAGAAGAAGTTAAGAAGCCCTCCTGTTCCCCACTCATTACCTGTATTAACTGCACCTGTTTGAACTCGTTACCTGTATAAAAGACACCTGTCCACACACTCAAACAGACTCCAACCTTTCCACAATGGCCAAGACCAGAGAGCTGTGTAAGGACATCAGTGATACAATTGTAGACCTGCACAAGGCTGGGATGGGCTACAGGACAATAGGCAAGCAGCTTGGTGAGAAGGCAACAACTGTTGGCGCAATTATTAGAAAATGGAAGAAGTTCAAGATGATGGTCAATCACCCTCGGTCTGGGGCTCCATGCAAGATCTCACCTCGTGGGGCATCAATGATCATGAGGAAGGTGAGGGATCAGCTCAGAACTACACGGCAGGACCTGGTCAATGACCTGAAGAGAGCTGGGACCACAGTCTCAAGAAAACCATTAGTAACACACTACGCAGTCATGGATTAAAATCCTGCAGCGCACGCAAGGTCCCCCTGCTCAAGCCAGCGCATGTCCAGGCCCGTCTGAAGTTTGCCAATGACCATCTGGATGATCCAGAGGAGGAATGGGAGAAAGTCATGTGGTCTGATGAGACAAAAATAAAGCTTTTTGGTCTAAACTCCACTCGCCGTGTTTGGAGGAAGAAGAAGGATGAGTACAACCCTAAGAACACCATCCCAACTGTGAAGCATGGAGGTGGAAACATCATTCTTTGGGGATGCTTTTCTGCAAAGGGGACATGACGACTGCACCGTATTGACGGGAGGATGGATGAGCCCATGTATTGCGAGATCTTGGCCGACAACCTCCTTCCCTCAGTAAGAGCATTGAAGATGGGTCATGGCTGGGTCTTCCAGCATGACAACGACCCGAAACACACAGCCAGGGCAACTAAGGAGTGGCTCCGTAAGAAGCATCTCAAGGTCCTGGAGTGGCCTAGCCAGTCTCCAGACCTGAACCCAATAGAAAATCTTTGGAGGGAGCTGAAAGTCCGTATTGCCCAGCGACAGCCCCAAAACCTGAAAGATCTGGAGAAGGTCTGTATGGAGGAGGAGTGGGCCAAAATCCCTGCTGCAGTGTGTGCAAACCTGGTCAAGAACTACAGGAAACGTATCTCTGTAATTGCAAACAAAGATTTCTGTACCAAATATTAAGTTCTGCTTTTCGGATGTATCAAATACTTATGTCATGCAATAAAATGCAAATTAATTACTTAAAAATCATACAATGTGATTTTCTGGATTTTTGTTTTAGATTCCGTCTCTCACAGTTGAAGTGTACCTATGATACAAATTACAGACCTCTACATGCTTTGTAAGTAGGAAAACCTGCAAAATCGTCAGTGTATCAAATACTTCTTCTCCCCACTGTATAGTGTTTTATGACAAACCGTTTTTTACAAATCCGTCAAGACACCAACTTAGACTTTACCGTGAAATGCTTTACTTACAAGCCCTTAACCAACAGTGCAGTTCAAGAAGAAGAAAACGTTTACCAAGTAGACTAAAATAAAAAGTAATAATACAAAGTAACACAATGAGAATAACAATAACGAGGCTATATACAGGGGGCACCGGTACTGAGTCAGTGTGGAGGCTATATACAGGGGGCACCGGTACTGAGTCAGTGTGGAGGCTATATACAGGGGGCACCGGTACCGAGTCAGTGTGGAGGCTATATACAGGGGGCACCGGTACTGAGTCAGTGTGGAGGCTATATACAGGGGGGCACCGGTACTGAGTCAGTGTGGAGGTTATATACAGGGGGCACCGGTACTGAGTCAGTGTGGAGGCTATATACAGGGGGCACCGGTACAGAGTCAGTGTGGAGGTTATATACAGGGGGCACCGGTACCGAGTCAGTGTGGAGGCTATATACAGGGGGTACCGGTACCGAGTCAGTGTGGAGGCTATATACAGGGGGCACCGGTACAGAGTCAATGTGGAGGCTATATACTGGGGGCACCGGTACCGAGTCAGTGTGGAGGCTATATACAGGGGGCACCGGTACAGAGTCAGTGTGGAGGCTATATACAGGGGGCACCGGTACTGAGTCAGTGTGGAGGTTATATACAGGGGGCACCGGTACCGAGTCAGTGTGGAGGCTATATACAGGGGGCACCGGTACCGAGTCAGTGTGGAGGCTATATACAGGGGGCACCGGTACCGAGTCAGTGTGGAGGCTATATACAGGGGGCACCGGTACTGAGTCAGTGTGGAGGCTATATACAGGGGGCACCGGTACAGAGTCAGTGTGGAGGCTATATACAGGGGGCACCGGTACTGAGTCAATGTGGAGACTATATACAGGGGGCACTGGTACCAAGTCAGTGTGGAGGCTATATACAGGAGGCACCGGTACCGAGTCAGTGTGGAGGCTATATACAGGGGGCACCGGTACAGAGTCAATGTGGAGGCTATATACAGGGGGCACCGGTACCGAGTCAGTGTGGAGGCTATATACAGGGGGCACTGGTACCAAGTCAGTGTGGAGGCTATATACAGGAGGCACCGGTACCGAGTCAGTGTGGAGGCTATATACAGGGGGCACCGGTACTGAGTCAATGTGGAGGCTATATACAGGAGGCACCGGTACCGAGTCAGTGTGGAGGCTATATACAGGGGGCACCGGTACAGAGTCAATGTGGAGGCTATATACAGGGGGCACCGGTACCGAGTCAGTGTGGAGGCTATATACAGGGGGCACCGGTACAGAGTCAGTGTGGAGGCTATATACAGGGGGCACCGGTACTGAGTCAGTGTGGAGGTTATATACAGGGGGCACCGGTACCGAGTCAGTGTGGAGGCTATATACAGGGGGCACCGGTACAGAGTCAGTGTGGAGGCTATATACAGGGGGCACCGGTACTGAGTCAGTGTGGAGGCTATATACAGGGGGCACCGGTACTGAGTCAATGTGGAGACTATATACAGGGGGCACTGGTACCAAGTCAGTGTGGAGGCTATATACAGGAGGCACCGGTACCGAGTCAGTGTGGAGGCTATATACAGGGGGCACCGGTACCGAGTCAGTGTGGAGGCTATATACAGGGGGCACCGGTACCGAGTCAGTGTGGAGGCTATATACAGGGGGCACCAGTACTGAGTCAGTGTGGAGGCTATATACCGGGGGCACTGGTACTGAGTCAGTGTGGAGGCTATATACAGGGGGCACCGGTACTGAGTCAGTGCGCAGGGTTACAGGCTAGTTGAGGTCATCTGTACATGAAGGTAGGGGAGTGTAGTGACTATGCATAGGTAACAAACAACCAGCGAGTAGCAGCAGTGCACAAAAGGGAGGGGGGTGGGGGGGGTCAATGTAAATTGTCCGGTGGCGTTTTTATGAATTGTTCAGCAGTCTGATGGCTTGGGGGTAGAAGCTGTTGAGGAGGCTTTTGGTCCTAGACTTGGCGCTGCGGTACCACTTGCCGTGCGGTAGCAGAGAGAACAGTCTATACTTCTAACAGTCTATACTCCAGTCACTTGGGTGACTGGAGTCTCTGACAATTTTGTGGGCTTTCCTCTGACACGCCTATTATATAGGTCCTGGATGGCAAATTATTCTGAATTGATATGAAAGTACAGCGATTTATGTTTCCAGAAATGTATCACAATTGAGAATGGATTCACATTTAGATGGAATATTTGACTATTTTAGCTGCCAGAGCCAGTCTACCTCTGAAAATAACATACAGTCATTGGACCTTGAGGAGTAACGGGGGCAGCAATCAGCAGTAGAAACAATAACAAAGCGTACTCCCTGCCTGTTTCGGTAAAAAGCTGAGGGATGGTGCTGGAGAAATGCAACGATCCATGATATCAACATTCTAGTTTTAACCATGTTTAGAGGATATACAGTGTTTGTTTATATTTACTGACAAACATTGGAGATAATATAAGCTTATATATTGGGTTCTGATGGGGTACAACAGTTGAACTAAGCTCATGAGGCATTTATAAGTGAATTCTTAAAGAAACAGATGGGTACATATCATTAATGTATAAGTCCCAAAATGGATGTAACAACTGCTGATTGCCCCTTTAAGACTACATATTGGGCTAATCTAATAGGAGATATTGAGGACTACAGTATTTCAGGTATTGTCATTAGATGCATTTGATCAATTGTTAACGTTTTGTTGATGGTCCACTCTTGATGTTCTACACGTTACAGTGTAGCTTCAGCCATTCCTACAGAACAACATTACAGTGTAGAACCCCTTTACTGCATATTGGTTCAACGACTGCAGAGACGGTACTTACTGGTGTTAAACAGATCTCCAACCTCCTCTTCTTCCTCCAATGTGACAGTCATCTCCCCCTCCTCCTCTTTCACTCCAAAAACTGCATCCTCCTCTTTGACTGTAACATCCTCCTCCTCTTTCACTCTGAACGCGTCTTCCTCTTCTTTCACTGAAACGTCATTCTCTTCTTCTTTCACGGTAACAGCCTCACCCTCTACTTGTTTTTGTATTGTAACAGCCTCCTCTTCGTCCTCCTCTTTCACGAAAGCTTCTTTCTCTGTCCAGCAGATCTCATCTTCTTTATCAGGAGGAGAGTAGCTTAGTGAACTCATGGTCGGAGATGTTAGCTAGCTAGCATTAGCGACTAGCTTAGTTCTAAGCTAACTTAGCAAACCAGCTAGCTGACAAACAACGTAAATATATAATTGAATGGGCCAACAAGTACATACGACAGAAGTGTGTTTAAAACACATCGACTAATATACACCAAAACAGTGTAAAGAGGGTGAATGTTGTAGCTATGTTTGCTAGAAAGCTACGGAGGTGTCTGACTAGCTGTTGTTGTTGAAGGAGCGTCCCGTCCACTAGATTATACGTCACACTGGCAGCGTCGCCTGAACCTAAAAGACGCACATCGCCATCTGCTGACTGGAGTGGGTAACGCAGTTGAGGAACCAAAAGTTTATTATTCATTTATTTAATAAAAGTTTAATATTATATTAAGTCGTTCAATGAGAAGCATGTGTTGATTGAATCGTGTTTAATGAGTGAGAGTTTAAAACAAACTTTACACCACTACACATTTGCATTGAACCATACTTCTGACATGGATAATTTTGACCCCAGAGGCATATCTTTTATCATAGCCAAAATGTGGTTTATTCAATTGTTCCAATTTTTCATGACTTTGTCAATCAACTTGTTCTTAATAAATCTAAATCATGGTTTAGTGTTTCTGTATCAAATTGACTTTTAACAAATTCAAATCCTTTGGAGTCATTTTGACCCCAGCCAAAAGCACCTTTGATAAATAGGACGTTTATTTCAAATACAAATACAAATACACCTTTGATAAATAGGACGTTTATTTCAAATCAAATAACATTTCATTGGTCACCTACACATGTTTAGCAGATATTATTGTGGGTGTAGTGAAATGCTTGTGTTTCTAGCCCCGACAGTGCAGTAATATCTAACAAGTTGGCTAACCATTTCACAACATATACCCAATACACATACATCTAAGTATTTGAATCTAGGTTTCTCTGTAGACATGATCAATCCCACCAGAGGGTGGAGGGGCACCTGTATCAGTGGTTTTGACCAGATAGACACCTGCAGATATAGTGCCTCCCATGTATTCTCCCAAGATTGGATTTTTCTATACCACGTATCACATGACTGTGTACAAAACTGCCAACGGAAGAAAACTCTGCCAGCGGTAGAAAACTCTACCAGGGGTATACAGTGCATTCGTTAAGTATTCAGACCCTTCACTTTCTCCACATTTTGTTACATTAAAGCCTTATTCTAAAATGGAAGATTTTTTCCCTCATCAATCTACAAACAATACCCCATAATGACATCACAATACCCCATAATGACATCACAATATCCCATTATGACATCACAATACCCCATAATGACAAACCAAAAACAGGTTTTTAGACATTTTTTGCACAAATATTTACTTAAGTATTCAGACCCTTTACTATGAAATTGAGCTCAGATGCATCCTGATTCCATTGATCATCCTTGAGATGTTTCTACAACTTGATTGGAGTCAACCTGTGGTAAATTCAATTGATTGGACATGATTCGGAAAGGCACACACCTGTCTGTATAAAGTCCCACAGGTAACCAAGCCACGAGGTCAAAGGATTTGTCCGTAGAGCTCTGAGACAGTATTGTGTCGAGGCACAGATCTGGGGAAGGGTACCAAAACATTTCTGCAGCATTGAAGGTCCCCAAGAACACAGTGGCCTCCATCATACTTAATGGAAGAAGTTTATTATTATTATTTGTGGTCTGAATCCGTGGAGCTGCAGGGATTTGTAGTCTTAGTGGCCTCCATCATACTTAATGGAAGAAGTTTATTATTATTATTATTTGTAGTCTTGCATGTCATCTACTTTGATGCTAATAAGCATTTACAAATAAGGTTTATTACGGATCCCCATTAGTTCCTGCCAAGGCAGCAGCTACTCTTCCTGGGGTTTATTAAGGATCCCCATTAGTTCCTGCCAAGGCAGCAGCTACTCTTCCTGGGGTTTATTATGGAGCCCCATTAGTTCCTGCCACCCTCCCCTAACCCGGACGACGCTGGGCCAATTGGGCGCCGCCCTATGAGACTCCCGATCACAGCCGGTTGTGATACAGCCTGGATTAGAACCAGGGACTGTAGTGACGCCAATGACAAGCACACCCATAACATGATGCAGCCACCACCATGCTTGAAAATATGAAGAGATGGTAGTCAGTGATGTGTTGGATTTGCCCCAAACATAACAGTTTGTATTCAGGATAAAAAGTTAATTTCTTTGCCACATTGTTTTGCATTATTACTTTAGTGCCTCATTGCAAACAGGATAAATGTTTTGGCATATTTTTTTCTGTACAGGCTTCTTTCTTTTCACTCTGTCATTGAGGTTAGCATTGTGGAGTAACTACAATGTTGTTGATCCATCCTCAGTTTTCTCCTATCACAACCATTAAACATTGTAACTATTTTAAAGTCACCATTGGCTTCATGGTGAAATCCCTGAGCGGTTTCCTTGCTCTCCAGCAACTGAGTTAGGAAGGACGCCTGCATCTTTGTAGTGACTGGTTGTATTGATACATCATCTAAAGTGTCATTAATAAGTTCACCAATGATGCTCAAAGGGATATTCACCAATAGGTGTCTTTCGTTGCGAGGCATTAGACAACCTACCTGGTCTTTGTGGTTGAATCTGTGTTTGAAATTCACTGCTCGACTGAGGGCCATTACAGATAATTGTATGTGTGGGGTACAGAGATGAGGTAGTCATTCAAAAATCATGTTAAACACTATTATTGCACACAGAGTGAGTCCCTGCAACTTATTATGTGACTTGTTAAGCAACATCTTTACTCCTGAACTTATTTAGGCTTTTAATTACATTTGTAAACATTTCCAAAAACATAATTCCACTTTGACATTATGGGGTATTGAATCCATTATATATTCAGGCTGTAACACAACAACATGTGGGACCAGTCAAGCGGTGTGAATAGTTTCTGAAGTCTCTGTATATATAAAACTCCCCCCACCCAGCAATCTAATAGCATCAGTAAAATCTGTTGAAATAAAACCACAGATACCTAACATAGTACAATCTAATAGCATCAGTCAAATCTGTTGAAATAAAACCACAGATAAATATACCTAACATAGTACAATCTAATAGCATCAGTAAAATCTGTTGAAATAAAACCACAGATAAATATGTACAGATCTGTTGGATAAACCTTCAGAAATAGTTACACATTATAGAGATCCATTCATGGATGTACAGGTCTGTTGGATAAACCTTCAGAAATAGTTACACATTATAGAGATCCATTCATGGATGTACAGGTCTGTTGGATAAACCTTCAGAAATAGTTACACATTATAGAGATCCATTCATGGATGTACAGGTCTGTTGGATAAACCTCCAGAAATAGTTACACATTATAGAGACCCATTCCTGGATGTACAGGTCTGTTGGATAAACCTCCAGAAATAGTTACACATTATAGAGACCCATTCATGGATGTACAGGTCTGTTGGATAAACCTTCAGAAATAGTTACACATTATAGAGATCCATTCCTGGATGTACAGGTCTGTTGGATAAACCTTCAGAAATGTCCGCTGCTGATTTCTTCCAGGTGTCCATAGCGGACACCCTGGTCCTGTGAATCCTGGCCGTGGACAAATTCTCAGTCAGAAACACAAGTCAGAACACAGCCTCTCTATTCTCTCATGTGTTTTCAGGTCCTCTGACTGGGAAAATGTCTTTCCACAATGAGAGCAGTGGTATGTTGTCTCCTCCTCTGTATTAGTATGTTGGAAAGGCTTTTCTCCTGTGTGTTTTCTCTCGTGCTTTTTCAGACTCCCTGACCACATAAAACTCTTTTCACACTGGGAACATTGGAAAGGTTTTTCTCCTGTGTGTATTCTCTCATGCGTTTTCAGGCTCACTAACCACGTAAAACTGTTTCCACAGTGAGAACAGTGATACGGCTTTTCTCCTGTGTGTATTCTCTCATGCGTTTTCAGACTCCTTGACCACCTAAAACCCTTTCCACAGTGGGAACAGTGGTAGGGTTTTTCTCCTGTGTGTATTCTCTCATGCTTTTTCAGGTTCCCTAACCACCTAAAACTCTTTCCACAGTGGGAGCAGTGGTGTTGGTTAGGCGTCTCTGGGTCTGTTTCCTCTGAGGAACTCTTCCCGCTGTCAGAGTCTGGTCTTTCTCCTGCCAAAAGACAAACAGATTATTTAGTTAAACAGAGAGACCTGAATGAAGCCTGCATTAAATAAAATTGTCTTCCTATGAGGTTTAATCTAGACTAGATCCCTCAATAACCTGAGGTCAGTCTTCACAACATTACATCATTAAAAATAAACTTGGTGACTGTGAGATTTAAAAACAAATGTAGAGCTCCAAATCTAATTTCTCAGGGAATGTCATGTTTATAGGCTGATCAGAGCTCTATAATAATAGATAATGTCATGTTTATAGGCTGAGCAGAGCTCTATAATAATAGATAATGTTATGTTTATAGGCTGAGCAGAGCTCTATAATAATATATAATGTCATGTTTATAGGCTGAGCAGAGCTCTATAATAATAGATAATGTCATGTTTATAGGCTGAACAGAGATCTATAATAATAGATAATGTCATGTTTTAGGCTGAACAGAGATGGTTGTTTGCCATTATGTGAGACAATTAAGTTGTGATTTTGTGGTGGGGGGGGGACTCTGATGGTATACACATGTTACAGTTAAGCAATAAGACCCAAGGAAGTGTGGTATATGGCCAATATAGCATGGTTAAAGACTGTCCTTAAGCACGACGCAACGCAGAGTGCCTGGATACAGACCTTAGCCGTGGTATATTGGCCATATATCACAAACCCCTGGGGTGGATTATTGCAATTATAAACTGGTTCCCAACGTAATTAGAGCAGTAAAAATACATGTTTTGTCATACCCATGGTATACGGCCTGATATACCACGGCTGTCAGCCAATCAGCATTCAGGGCTTTAATCACCCATTTTAAAATGTAGCTTTAACATTATATTATCACATTAATTCCTATAGTACAGAACAACATTTTCAAGTATAGAATTTCAGTAGCATGCTGCTTAAAAACCACACATTCATTCAAAACCTTTAGAGAGTTAGAGCCCGTTTTTAAGACAGTACTTACTGGTGGTAATCAGATCTCCTGACTCCTCTGTCAATATGACCGTTATCTCTCCCTCTTTCTCCTTCTTCACTCCAAAAACTGCATCCTCCTCTTTCTCTTCCTCCTCCTCTTCTTTGACTGTAACATCCTCCTCCTCTTTCACTCTGAACGCGTCTTCCTCTTCTTTCACTGAAACGTCTTTCTCTTCTTCTTTCATCGTAACAGCCTCACCCTCTACTTCTTGTTTTACTGTGACATCCTCTTCTTCCTTCTCCTCTTTCACGACAATGTTCAGCCCAAGAGCTTCTTTCTCCGTCCAGCAGACCACCTCTTCTTTAACTGGAGGGGAGAAGTTTAGGGAGCTCATGGTCGGAGATGTTAGCTAGCTAGTTAGCATTAGCGACTAGCCTAGCGCTAGGCAAATTTAAGACGTCTGCCTGACTAACAACGTAAATATGAAAATAAATGGGGCAACTCGCTATAAAACAGAAGTATGTCTAAAACACATAGGCAAATATGCACTGAAACAGTCTAAAAAGCTTGAATGTTTAGGCCATGTCGCCTAGCAAGCTACTGAAGTGACTGACTCGCTGTTGTTGATGAAGTGTCCCGTCCACTAGATTATACGTCACACTGGCAGCATCGTCATCAGCTGACTGGAGTGGGTAACGCAGTCTAAGGAAATGTTTATTTTATTTCCTGACAAAAAAATTGTATTTTAAAATGTATTTCATTAAATAATATTATATTGATACGTCCAAAGGAAAGCATGTGTTGATTGATTAGTGAAGATGTGTAATGAATGAGAATTTAAACTTTACATCTCACGCTGCATTTAAGGCTTTGTCATATTCATTCAGTCAAACAAACGCTCTGCAGCGTCTGGTTTAACAGTGATCTACGTTCCATGAAAGCTGCTGGGAGCAAACTGGAGAATAGCTAGAGGAAAACAACGCTAACTGTGCATCCCCAGTCCCTGGTAAATCACCAGACTGCATACAAACCTAACTGCATCCATAGTCCCTGGTAGATCACCAGACTGCATACAAACCTAACTGCATCCCCAGTCCCTGGTATATCACCAGACTGTACAAACCTAACTGCATCCCCAGTCCCTGGTATATCACCAGACTGTACAAACCTAACTGCATCCATAGTCCCTGGTATATCACCAGACTACATACAAACCTAACTGCATCCATAGTCCCTGGTATATCACCAGACTGCATACAAACCTAACTGCATCCATAGTCCCTGGTATATCACCAGACTGCATACAAACCTAACTACATCCATAGTCCCTGGTATATCACCAGACTGCATACAAACCTAACTGCATCCATAGTCCCTGGTATATCACCAGACTGCATACAAACCTAACTGCATCCATAGTCCCTGGTATATCACCAGACTGCATACAAACCTAACTGCATCCATAGTACCTGGTATATCACCAGACTGCATACAAACCTAACTGCATCCATAGTACCTGGTATATCACCAGACTACATACAAACCTAACTGCATCCATAGTACCTGGTATATCACCAGACTGCATACAAACCTAACTGCATCCATAGTCCCTGGTATATCACCAGACTGCATACAAACCTAACTGCATCCCCAGTCCCTGGTATATCACCAGACTGCATACAAACCTAACTGCATCCCCAGGCCCTGGTATATCACCAGACTGCACAAACCTAACTGCATGCATAGTCCCTGGTATATCACCAGACTGCATACAAACCTAACTGCATCCCCAGGCCCTGGTATATCACCAGACTGCATACAAACCTAACTGCATCCCCAGACCCTGGTATATCACCAGACTGCATACAAACCTAACTGCATGCCCAGGCCCTGGTATATCACCAGACTGCATACAAACCTAACTGCATGCCCAGACCCTGGTATATCACCAGACTGCATACAAACCTAACTGCATCCCCAGTCCCTGGTATATCACCAGACTGCATACAAACCTAACTGCATCCCCAGTCCCTGGTATATCACCAGACTGCATACAAACCTAACTGCATGCCCAGACCCTGGTATATCACCAGACTGCATACAAACCTAACTGCATCCATAGTCCCTGGTATATCACCAGACTGTATACAAACCTAACTGCATCCCCAGGCCCTGGTATATCACCAGACTGCATACAAACCTAACTGCATCCCCAGACCCTGGTATATCACCAGACTGCATACAAACCTAACTGCATCCCCAGACCCTGGTATATCACCAGACTGCATACAAACCTAACTGCATCCCCAGTCCCTGGTATATCACCAGACTGCATACAAACCTAACTGCATCCCCAGTCCCTGGTATATCACCAGACTGTATACAAACCTAACTGCATCCCCAGGCCCTGGTATATCACCAGACTGCATACAAACCTAACTGCATCCCCAGTCCCTGGTATATCACCAGACTGCATACAAACCTAACTGCATCCATAGTCCCTGGTATATCACCAGACTACATACAAACCTAACTGCATGCCCAGTCCCTGGTATATCACCAGACTGCATACAAACCTAACTGCATCCATAGTCCCTGGTATATCACCAGACTACATACAAACCTAACTGCATGCCCAGTCCCTGGTATATCACCAGACTGCATACAAACCTAACTGCATCCCCAGTCCCTGGTATATCACCAGACTGCATACAAACCTAACTACATCCCCAGACCCTGGTATATCACCAGACTGCAAACAAACCTAACTGCATCCCCAGACCCTGGTATATCACCAGACTGCATACAAACCTAACTGCATCCATAGTCCCTGGTATATCACCAGACTGCATACAAACCTAACTGCATCCATAGTCCCTGGTATATCACCAGACTGCATACAAACCTAGCTACATCCATAGTCCCTGGTATATCACCAGACTGCATACAAACCTAACTACATCCATAGTCCCTGGTATATCACCAGACTGCATACAAACCTAACTACATGCATAGTCCCTGGTATATCACCAGACTGCATACAAACCTAACTGCATCCCCAGACCCTGGTATATCACCAGACTGCAAACAAACCTAACTACATCCATAGTCCCTGGTATATCACCAGACTGCATACAAACCTAACTGCATCCCCAGGCCCTGGTATATCACCAGACTGCTGTGACGACCCTCCCACTCTGTCTGCAGAATTCTTTCTCTTTGCTCTTGTTTTCCTTAATAGGATGTCGGTGGGCGGAGCCGGGAGGGTCTTCAGTGAAATGGGACACACCTGGGCTCGGGTGTGTCCCAGGATAAATGCACCTCTTCTCCAGTCATTGAGGAGACTCTCTCCACGCAGACACAGACAGATTTTGGTTGTTTGGGCTCGGGTGTGTCCCAGGATAAATGCACCTCTTCCCCAGTCATTGAGAAGACTCTCTCCATGCAGACACAGACAGATTTTGGTTGTTTAAGTTGGCACCTTTCAACACCCCTCATTATCACATGTAAACACGTGACCAATCACTTACACTACTGACTAAACACACACCAGTGTTAAATGTATTTACTTTACTAAAGTTAATAAATATATTTTGTTATTCTTTATCTCCACGTTGTCTCACTTTTTGTCACGGTCTTCGAGCCGGTTCGTGACACTATGGTCAGCAAGCTGGAATCCAACTAATGGAGACCAGATAGAACCCAACTAACAAAACCCAACTAAAACATGACTGCAGATCAAAAGAGACATACAGAATGATGGCAGGGGAAATCCCCAACATCCAAAATAGATAGATTCCATGATGGTGAAACAAAGCTTCTTTCCAGCCAATTGTGTCAAAAATAGGTTCATTACTCAAGGCTTTGAGCAACACAGAATTTAGAACAGCCAAATTATTATAGATGACATCCCACACCGTAGCACGTAGCAGCATAGCCTTTATGTCATTATTATAGATGACGTCCCACACCGTAGCAGCATAGCCTTTATGTCATTATTATAGATGACGTCCCACACCGTAGCAGCATAGCCTTTATGTCATTATTATAGATGACATCCCATACCGTAGCAGCATAGCCTTTATGTCATTATTATAGATGACATCCCACACCGTAGCAGCATAGCCTTTATGTCATTATTATGGATGACATCCCACACCGTAGCAGCATAGCCTTTATGTCATTATTATAGATGACATCCCACACCGTAGCAGCATAGCCTTTATGTCATTATTATAGATGACATCCCACACCGTAGCAGCATAGCCTTTATGTCATTATTATAGATGACATCCCACACCGTAGCAGCATAGCCTTTATGTCATTATTATAGATGATATCCCACACCGTAGCAGCATAGCCTTTATGTCATTATTATAGATGACATCCCACACCGTAGCAGCATAGCCTTTATGTCATTATTATAGATGACATCCCACACCGTAGCAGCATAGCCTTTATGTCATTATTATAGATGACGTCCCACACCGTAGCAGCATAGCCTTTATGTCATTATTATAGATGACATCCCACACCGTAGCAGCATAGCCTTTATGTCATTATTATAGATGACGTCCCACACCGTAGCAGCATAGCCTTTATGTCATTATTATAGATGACGTCCCACACCGTAGCAGCATAGTCTTTATGTCACTATTATAGATGACGTCCCACACCGTAGCAGCATAGCCTTTATGTCATTATTATAGATGACATCCCACACCGTAGCAGCATAGCCTTTATGTCATTATTATAGATGACATCCCACACCGTAGCAGCATAGCCTTTATGTCATTATTATAGATGACATCCCACACCGTAGCAGCATAGCCTTTATGTCATTATTATAGATTACGTCCCACACCGTAACACGTAGCAGCATAGCCTTTATGTCATTATTATAGATGACATCCCACACCGTAGCAGCATAGCCTTTATGTCATTATTATAGATGACGTCCCACACCGTAGCAGCATAGCCTTTATGTCATTATTATAGATGACATCCCACACCGTAGCAGCATAGCCTTTATGTCATTATTATAGATGACATCCCACAATGTAGCAGCATAGCCTTTATGTCATTATTATAGATGACATCCCACACCGTAGCAGCATAGCCTTTATGTCATTATTATAGATGACATCCCACACCGTAGCAGCATAGCCTTTATGTCATTATTATAGATGACATCCCACACCGTAACACGTAGCAGCATAGCCTTTATGTCATTATTATAGATGACGTCCCACACCGTAGCAGCATAGCCTTTATGTCATTATTATAGATGACATCCCACACCATAGCACGTAGCAGCATAGCCTTTATGTCATTATTATAGATGACATCCCACACCGTAGCAGCATAGCCTTTATGTCATTATTATAGATGACGTCCCACACTGTAGCAGCATAGCCTTTATGTCATTATTATAGATGACATCCCACACCGTAGCACGTAGCAGCATAGCCTTTATGTCATTATTATAGATGACATCCCACACCTTAGCAGCATAGCCTTTATGTCATTATTATAGATGACATCCCACACCGTAGCAGCATAGCCTTTATGTCATTATTATAGATGACATCCCACACCGTAGCAGCATAGCCTTTATGTCATTATTATAGATGACGTCCCACACCGTAGCAGCATAGCCTTTATGTCATTATTATAGATGACGTCCCACACCGTAGCACGTAGCCTTTATGTCATTATTATAGATGACGTCCCACACCGTAGCAGCATAGCCTTTATGTCATTATTATAGATGACGTCCCACACCGTAGCAGCATAGCCTTTATGTCATTATTATAGATGACGTCCCACACCGTAGCACGTAGCCTTTATGTCATTATTATAGATGACGTCCCACACCGTAGCAGCATAGCCTTTATGTCATTATTATAGATGACATCCCACACCGTAGCAGCATAGCCTTTATGTCATTATTATAGATGACGTCCCACACCGTAGCAGCATAGCCTTTATGTCATTATTATAGATGACGTCCCACACCGTAGCAGCATAGCCTTTATGTCATTATTATAGATGACATCCCACACCGTAGCAGCATAGCCTTTATGTCATTATTATAGATGACGTCCCACACCGTAGCAGCATAGCCTTTATGTCATTATTATAGATGACGTCCCACACCGTAGCAGCATAGCCTTTATGTCATTATTATAGATGACATCCCACACCGTAGCAGCATAGCCTTTATGTCATTATTATAGATGACATCCCACACCGTAGCAGCATAGCCTTTATGTCATTATTATAGATGACGTCCCACACCGTAGCAGCATAGCCTTTATGTCATTTACTAAACCACTGGCCATGCTCGAGAGCATCAAATCCATGCTGCATTGTGGGTAAATGGTGACTGGCTGACTGATTTATAAATAATGAGTAGTTATTTATGATGTAAGGTGATTTGTAGATCCGTCAGTTGGCAGTCGCCTGCAGTGTCGAACAAGCCCAGTACCAAACCAATCAGGTGGTTGTTCAATGAAATGAAGCTTCAGACGTCTTTGATGACGTGCTGCTGATAAAGTGATACAGGCATCAGCACACTGCTTTGAATGATTGTTTAGTGATTTGGACGCATGGCTCGTAGCTCCGGTATCAAACATAACATCCCCATCGAAAAGTTTACAAAAACAAAAAGGAGCAAGCAGGTTGATTTTCTCTTTTGATTTGAGCCCACGACAAGAAGGCACCAGAGCCTACCGTGCTGACAGGTTCCCACTAGATAACACAACCACACAGTTAATGAAAAGCATGAGGTGAAGCTTGAGCTAGATATCAACCTATCGAGCTAGTGTGACCTTCCTGGTCTCTCAAGTCAGTGAGTCAACACAGGAAGGAGCAATGGATGGATAGTTCATTTATTTCCAAAGCTGCAATGATGGGACACACACAGTATGGATGAATGATCAGTAGTGACGGGATATAAATAGCACTCCCACAGCAATTCTACATTAATCTGCCCTATAATATACTAACAAAAAAAACGATTGAAATGTATATCAAAGTTATTGTGATCGTATAGTGGATTTAACAATTCCTACTAATTCCTAATTTACTATAATAAATGAATCAATTGTTTCCATGTGTCTCATATTCACTACATCAGAATAAACTGTCATCCATTTTAGTATCAAAATATATCAAATTAACCTGGAAAATGACTAAATGTCCCCCTCTGGTGGTGAAGAAGTATAACACACCTAAACTAACAAAACCGGGAAATAAACTGGCTGGTGTTCATGAGTTTATAGAGCATGTACTTTATACATTTGTCATAAATGACCTGCATTGATGAGACACACAGTGTGGATGAATGATCAGTAGTCGACAGGGTAAAAATAGCACTCCTAAAGAAGATGCATTTTCCAGTTAGATACCAACTTGAAAGAGGGAACTTTAGCATAAAACCCACATGGAAAACGGAGATTTGGCAAATAACATATAAAGAGAGGCTTACTTGACACCAAACCAACAACAGTAGATACTAAAACATAAATTGCTAATGTATGATTTAAAACGTGGATTTTGTGATGTAATGTCAACTTTATATATTTCTATCCCGGGACTATTCAATTTTGAACTCACCCACAGCAATTCTCCATAAATCTGCTGTGGATTACCCAGAATCCCGAAATAAATTAATACATATGTGATCATTCAAAAACATAACTGGTTGTGCTTATAGGGAACCAGATCGTGAACACAACTAAGTTACTAAGTCTTTAGCCACACTGTATTGTTACACTGGTGAGTAAAAACTCATGCTTCCTACACTAACTTTTTGTCTGAACATTATAATATATATTTTACGTCACATTAGCGTCATTGTCTTAAAGTCGCACATCTCCATCGCAGTCAGAGGTTCAGACTGAGCGTTACCCACTCCAGTCAGCAGATGGCGGTGTGCGATTTTAAGGCAATGCTGTTAGTGTGACGTATAATCTAGTGGACGGAACGCAATGCTATTAGTGTGACGTATAATCTTATGGACGGAACGCTTCTTTCAGCAGCAGCAACAGTTAGTCCGCCACCTCGGTAGCTTGCTAGCCAAAATAGCCGAACCCATAAAGCTCTTTAGACGATTTAGTGTATATTAGCCACTGTGTTTTAAACCCTCTTCTGTCGTCCAGTTAGTTAGTTATCCTATTTCATATTTACGGTGTTGTTGTTATTATTCAGCTGGCGGGCTGGTTAAGTTAGCATTAGCCTAGCTAGCTAACATCTCCGACCATGAGTTCACTAAATGACTCTCTTCCTGCTGAAGAAGAGACGGTCTGCTGGACGGAGAAAGAAGCTCTCATCAAAGAGGAGGAGGAAGAGAAGGATGTTACAATACAAAAACAAGTAGAGGGTGAGGTTGTTACAGGGAAAGAAGAAGAGAAAGACGTTACAGTGAAAGAAGAGGCGTTCAGAGTGAAAGAGGAGGAGGGTGTTACAGTAAAAGATGAGGAGGTTTCAGTATTTGAAGTGAAAGCGGAGGAGGGGGAGAATACGGTCAAATCGGAAGAAGAGGAGGAGGAAGAGGAGACTGTTACAATACAAAAACAAGTAGAGGGTGAGGTTGTTACCCTGAAAGAAGAAGAGAAAGACGTTTCAGTGAAAGAAGAGGAAGACGTTACAGTGAAAGAAGAGGCGTTCAGAGTGAAAGAGGAGGAGGGTGTTACAGTAAAAGATGAGGAGGTTTCAGTTTTTGAAGTGAAAGCGGAGGAGGGGGAGATTACGGTCTCATCGGAAGAGGAGGAAGCTGGATATCTGGGCCCGATTTCCCAAACGCAATTTAAGGCATCCAGTGGTTCTAAAGATGAACTTAGCCATAAAATGGTTTTGAGAAACCGGGCCGTGATTACCACTGGTAAGTACTGTCTTAAAAACAGAGGTACAAACTCTGCAGTTGTTGAACTGATGTTTGGTGTTAAAGGGGAAATCGGCAATTAACACATCCATATTTTGACTTTAAAATTATTTATTTTAGAGCCATTGATTCTTGAAGAATATAACACATGCCTCATGAGCTTAGTTCAACTGTTGTACCACATCAGAACCCAAAATAAGCTTTTTTTACTCCAATGTTTAGAAACAATGTAAATCAACAGCCTCAACATGGTTAAAACTATAATGTTGATACCATGGATGGTCAGTCCTTGCATCCATAGGTCTGTCTATGAATTTGAGAGTAGTTAAATGTCTCTTGATTGATGTTTTTTTTTTTTAAGGGACAGCCTAGTATTTAAACAGCAACAAAATGTCTGCCCATAGACTTGGTTTGGTGAACAGCTGAGGGGTGGGGCTGGAGAAATGTAACCACTCTCAAATTCATAGAGAAAGCTATTGTAGCAACCGTAACTCAACACCTAGGGACCTCGTCAAGAAGTTCAGACATCTTGGTGTAACAGTTATAAGGTGTTGGCTTGACAGTCGCTGGACCCAGGTTTGAGTTCAGCTCAGGGCAACCCCCTGAATTCACTACACTATGAATACAACAAATGGCCATCCATGAGGTCATAATGATAATTTAACCAGGTATCTAGGATATATAGTATATTCTAGAATTCATCCATGATGTCATAATGATAGTTTAACCAGGTTTCTAGGATATATAGTACATTCTAGAATTCATCCATGATGTCATAATGACAGTTTAACCAGGTTTCTAGGCTATATAGTACATTCTAGAATTGCCAGTGAAGATTTCCTGTGGGGGTAAAATTGTTATTTGCCCTATGTCCTATGGGACTCCCAATCACGGTCGGTTGTGATACAGCCTGGATTTGATCCAGGGTGTGTGTAGTGGCGCCTCAAGCCCTGAGATGCAGTGTCCTCTGCGCCACCTGGGAGCCCCAAAATCATGTTCTAGTGCTGTCCCCAACTAAAAAACATCTTGGTCAACCAAGAGGCATCTGTTCTTTCTACCAATCACCCTATGGTTTTATAAAATCAAATATACGTACTGAACTTGTTTGATGCTTTAACCTGTCTGGCACCAGTGGGACGGTAGTGTCCCACCTCGACAACAGCAAGTGAAATTGCAGGGCGCCAAATTCAAAACAACAGAAATCCCATAACTAAAATTCCTCAAACATACAAGTATTATACACCATTTTAAAGATAAACTTCTTGTAAATCCAACCACAGTGTCCGATTTCAAGAAGGCTTTATGGTGAAAGCACACCATGCGATTATCTTAGGTCAGCGCCTAGTCACAGAAAACCATACAGCCATTTTCCAACCAAGGAGAGGTGTCACAAAAGTCAGAAATAGCATTAAAATTATTCACTTACCTTTCATCTGGTGGCACTCCCAGGTCCTCATGTTAGACAATAAATGTTCGTTTTGTTCGATAATATCCCTCTTTATGTCCAAAAACCTCAGTTTTGTTGGTGCGTTTAGTTCAGTAATCAAAAGGCACAATGCGCGCTCTCAACATCAGACGAAAAGTTTTAAAAAGTACAATAAAAGTTTGTAGAAACATGTCAAACGATGTTTAAAATCAATCCTCAGGTTGTTTTTGTCATAAATATTCAATAATATTTAAACCGGACAAAAGCTTCGTCAATAGAAAAGGTAAACAAGAAATGCGCGCTCACAATCGTGCACAGTACTCATGGCTGGAAATTTCCACTGTCCACTCATTGAAGTGCTGTATCTCCCTAATTTTTCAGAGTAAAATGCTGAAACAATGCCTAAAGACTGGCCACATGTAGAAGAAGCCATAGAGATCTTGAACTGGGTCCTAAGTCTTTGTATGGTGGATAGGCTTTCAATGAAAAAACAGCCTTTCAAAATAATAGTACTTCCTGGTTGGATTTTCCTCAGGTTTTCACCTGCCATATCAGTTCTGTTATACTCACAGACATTATGTTAACAGTTTTGGAAACTTTAGAGTGTTTTCTATCCAAATCTACTAATTATATGCATATCCTAGCTTCTGGGCCTGAGTAGCAGGCAGTTTAATTTGGGCACGCTTTTTCATCCAAAATTCCAAATGCTGCTGTTTTAATAGTATGTTGTACCTAGTTTCCCTCCTTCAGGGAACAGTAGTTATAGTCATAACATTACGCTTGTCATATGATGAACTTGAACTTAAATACTGGATCTTGTCGGACAGTTTTTTGTATTCTGAAATGCACTTGAGCTACGTATCATTTAGTGTCTCCTTATGTTACGCTAGGGAAACAGTTTTCATGGGCACAGAAATCCTAAATCATTTCAGAGTTAGCTAAATCCAATGGATCTGAGTCACCTTAACTTTATTGACAACACACAAATGGATACTGTCATTAATGTGGTTCTTCAATAATTACACATCATTCTTAATACTGTAGCTGTTTTGTTAGTCACATGTTCAACTATCATCAACTGATCCAGGAAATCATTTTCTGAATGCCAGTCACATTTAACATTAACATTTAAGTCATTTAGCAGACGCTCTTATCCAGAGCGACTTACAAATTGGTGCATTCACCTTATGATATCCAGTGGAACAACCACTTTACAATAGTGCATCTAACTCTTTTAAGGGGGGGGGATTAGAAGGATTACTTTATCCTATCCTAGGTATTCCTTAAAGAGGTGGGGTTTCAGGTGACTCCGGAAGGTGGTGATTGACTCCGCTGACCTGGCGTCGTGAGGGAGTTTGTTCCACCATTGGGGTGCCAGAGCAGCGAACAGTTTTGACTGGGCTGAGCGGGAACTGTACTTCCTCAGAGGTAGGGAGGCGAGCAGGCCAGAGGTGGATGAACGCAGTGCCCTTGTTTGGGTGTAGGGCCTGATCAGAGCCTGAAGGTACGGAGGTGCCGTTCCCCTCACAGCTCCGTAGGCAAGCACCATGGTCTTGTAGCGGATGCGAGCTTCAACTGGAAGCCAGTGGAGAGAGCGGAGGAGCGGGGTGATGTGAGAGAACTTGGGAAGGTTGAACACCAGACGGGCTGCGGCGTTCTGGATGAGTTGTAGGGGTTTAATGGCACAGGCAGGGAGCCCAGCCAACAGCGAGTTGCAGTAATCCAGATGGGAGATGACAAGTGCCTGGATTAGGACCTGCGCCGCTTCCTGTGTGAGGCAGGGTCGTTGTTAGTTGATGTTAGTTGAGAACGACAGGGTGTTGTCCAGGATCACGCCAAGGTTCTTAGCACTCTGGGAGAACAGTTGACAAACAACACATGACAAACATCACGACATGCAACAACAACCAAAGTGCTTCTTCATTCATTACTCTGGTAAAGACAGTTATGCCGTGCTCTACGTTGGATCCAACATCCCAAACAAATTGATGTGTATAATGTGTTATTGTCTGCTTGATTTACTGTAGGGTCTCGTTAGTCTGTTGGCACACAGAGATACTTAGCTCATAATGTGTAGAGAACTGTTCCTTGATGGATAGGCTATTGTACAACACACAGAGCTGTTTTCCTTTATTCAGGACGTTTAGAATGACAACACATTACAGAGTAGCCGAGTGGGATTATTCACAAAATTATCTGGTGATCAGGTTATGAAATGTCATGACAAAGACATTTTAGTTTCCATGTTTCACCTGAAATATTAAATGATTTATAGTCCTAGGTCTATGTTGTTGTTAGGTGAAGTTATGGGTCCTACAGTAGGTCTATGTTATTGTTAGGTGAAGTTATGGGTCCTACAGTAGGTCTATGTTGTTATGGGCCAATTTGTTAAACACTTAATGTACAAACTAGAGGTCGACCGATTAATCGGAATGGCCGATTTCAAGTTTTCATAACAATCAATTTGTGCGCCGATTTTTTTAAAAATTATTATTTAAAAAAAAAAATATATATATATTTTTTTACACCTTTATTTAATCTTCATTTAACTAGGCAAGTCAGTTAAGAACTTTTTAAGACTAGGGGGCGACATTTTCACTTTTGGATGAATAGCGTGCCCAGAGTGAACTGCCTCCTACTCTGTCCCAGATGCTAATATATGCGTATTATTATTACTATTGGATAGAAAACACTCTGAAGTTTCTAAAACTGTCTGAATTATATCTGTGAGTAAAACAGAACTCATATGGAAGGCGTACTTCCAAACAGGAAGTGAAAAATCTGAAATGGGTCGATGGGAAAGTCATCGCCTTTTCAAATCTCTATCATTTATGGATCTGTATGCACTTCATACGTTCATTCCACTAGATGTCAACAGGCAGTAGAACGTGGAATGAAGCATCTGGCATGATGTTGGGCCGGGTGAGAACTATTGGAGTGACTGGTCTGGCAGATTAGAGCTAGGCATGTGATGTCCTTGTTTGCCGTGAGTTATATAGACATGAAGAAATGCTCCGTTTGGGACGTTATTGGATATATATGAGAAAAACATCCTGAAGATTGATTCTCAACTGAGTTTGACCAGTTTTTTCGACTTTTAATATCACTTTTTGAAGTTTTCGTTCATTGCGCAAATGTGTATGGACATGTGTACTACACATGCCAAAGTTGCTAATTCGACAGAAGTAATGGACATTATAAAACAAAACAACGATTTATTGTGGAACTAGGATTCCTGGCACTGCATTCTGATGAAAGATCATCAAAGGCAAGTGAATATTTATGATGTAATTTCGTATTTCTGTTGACTCCAACATGGCGGAGAATGGCTGAGCACCGTCTCAGATTATTGCATGGTGTGCTTTTTACTAAAGTTATTTTTTAAATCTAACACAGCGGTTGCATTAAGAACCAGTGTATCTTTAATTATATGTTAAACATGTATCTTTCATCAAAGTTTTATGATGAGTATTTCTGTATTTCACATTGCTCTCTGTAATTACTCTGGCTATTTTTGGAGGCATTTCTGAACATGGCGCCAATGTAAAACCACGATTTGTGGCTATAAATATGCACATTATCGAACAAAACATAAATGTATTGTATAACATGATGTCATATGAGTGTCATCTGATGATGTTCAAAGGTTAGTGATTAATTTTATCTCTATTTGTGGGTTTTGTGAAAGCTATCTTTGCTGTGAAAAAATGGCTGTGTTTTTTTGGATATGGTGGTGAGCTAACATAAATATATGTTGTGTTTTCGCTGTCAAACTTTTAAAAAATCGGACATGTTGGCTGGATTCACAAGATGTTTATCTTTCATTTGCTGTATTGGACTTGTGATTTCATGATATTATATTATATTATTTACCTGTGGCGCTATGCTAGGCTATGCTAGTCAGCGTTTCTGATGACAATTATCCCGGATCCGGGATGGGTAGTCCAGAAAGGTTGTTTAAGAACACATTCTTATTTTCAATGACGGCCTAGGAACGTTATAGAACGACAGATTTTCAACCTTGTCAGCTCGGGGGATCCAATCTTGCAACCTTACAGTTAACTAGTCCAATGCTCTAACACTGATTACATGCAGTAAGCTAAGGTAAATTGCTAGCTAGCATTAAACTTATCTTATAAAAAACAATCAATCAATGACTGTCATTGCTCCAATGTGTACTTAACCATAAACATCAATGCCTTTCTTAAAATCAATACACAAGTATATATTTTTAAACCTGCATATTTAGCTAAAAGAAATCCAGGTTAGCAGGCAATATTAACCAGGTGAAATTGTGTCATTTTTCTTGCGTTCATTGCACGCAGAGTCAGGGTATATGCAGTTTGGGCCGCCTGGCTCTTTGCGAACTAATTTGCCAGAATTTTACGTAATTATGACAACATTGAAGTTTGTGCAATGTAACAGGAATATTTAGACTCATGGATGACATCCATTAGATAAAATACGGAACGGAATAAACGTTTTGTTTTCGAGGTGATAGTTTCCGGATTAGTCAAAGGTATATGGTTTAGAGAGAAATAGTCGACGCGTTATAATTCCTGTAATAACTTGCAGCTGAACTTTAAAGGGGTTCCTTCGTTATTTTACCGTTCATGTCTTCCATAGAGAATGTCTTGATCTACTTCAAATAAGGTCTGTGTTTCGTGCAGGCTTAAACCGCCTCGTCGTTTTGATACCCGTGTAAATCTCACTAGGATAAGGTAACATTTGTCAACATATTTTCATAAATCCACTCTACAAAATAAATGATCTTCGCTTATATTTAGCCAATATTGATCAGAGTTACCTTGTCCTATGGATATCTACACAGTTATAAAATTGGCACGGTGGTGTAAGCCTACACGAAACACAGACCTTATTTTAAGTGAATCTAAAAAAATATCCTATGGAATAGATGAAGGAACCGCTTTTCAGATTTTGCTAGAAGGTGTCATGGGAATTATGACTCGCACTTTGGTCGTCAATTCTTACCATGCCCATTAGTAAAATAGGATTTCCTGCATATAGAAATTACAGTTTTTGTTTTCAACATTCATCACAGGTAACTTAAACTCTATTTTTATTCAAACAGTTGAGAGTATTTGTCTCCTAAGCAGACTCTTCAGTATCATTGTCACTTCAGAGCTGTGTGTGTGTATTTATGTATTATATTAAGTTAAAGTAAAAGTGTTCATTGTTCATTCAGTATTGTTGCAATTGTCATTATTACAAAAATGTGTGTGTGTGTATGATATATATATTTAACTTTTTTTTATTATCGGCTTTTTTTGTCCTCCAATAATCGGTATCGTTATCGGCGTTGAAAAATCATAATCGGTCGACCTCTAGTACAAACCCTCAGTTTCAGGATGATGGCAAAGCTAGCTAAAGAGCATTTTACTGGTTGAAGTGTTTTATAAGTATAAAGCAGTTGATTTGCGACAATAACACAAACATATTAAGCAGGAGATTCAAACGAGCCTTACAATTATAATCCCAAAGTAATGTGAAATGCACTCATAAACAACCTGGAAATGGAGGCTATATTTGCTGTCAGCCTATGAGAACTCCCCTGAGTTTTCCCCCACGGTGGTGAATTAGTAAATAGACACAGAGCTTAATGTGAGTTTCCTTGAGTAGCACTCCTGATCTTGCGCTGTAATATTCAGAATACATTGTGGAAAACTAAAATCTTTGCTCACCATTTTTGCTCCAGGCAGATATACTACATCCATAACTATCGGTTTCCTCATTACCAGATATACTACATCCATAACTAGTGGTTTCCTCATTACCAGATATACTACATCCATAACTAGTGGTTTCCTCATTAGCAGGGAGGTGTTTCTGCAATCAAATTGTGTGTGCATCGCCCTCGTGCTGCAAATTTAGCAAACACAGAAAGGGGACTTTTTGGGAGATCAAAGGTCGTCTGGCACACTGCTTAGGATTTGACTGTCTTAAGACAATTGTAAAATAATTTAAGAGACCTCTGGGCATCACCTTTTACCTCAAATAAACAGTGGATTTCTGCTGTTGTGGCCCTTTAACCGTCTGACTTTGTTGTTCACACAGGAGAGAGACGTGACTATCGTGGATCCTCTGGGGAGCCTCAACAACATCATGATGCTGACAAGGCAGAGAAAAGTCTCTCCACATCAGAACACCTCAAGAAACACCAGCAGAGACCCACAGGGAAGAAACCTCACTGCTGCTCTGACTGTGGTAAAAAATTCAACTATTCAGTAAAACTTAAAATACATCAAAGACATCACACAAGAGAGAAACCATATGGCTGTGCTCAATGTGGGAAGAGTTTTGTTCAATCTAGCCATCTGACTGCACACCAGAGAACACACACAGGAGAGAAACCATATAACTGTGATCAATGTGGGAAGAGTTTTTCTACTTCTAGCTATCTAACTATACACCAGAGAACACACACAGGAGAGAAACCATATAGCTGTAATCAATGTGGGAAGAGTTTTTCTACGTCTGACTCTCTGACTGTACACCAGAGAACACACACAGGAGAGAAACCATATAGCTGTGATCAATGTGGGAAGAGTTTTACTACTTCTAGCTATTTGACTGCACACCAGAGAACACACACAGGAGAGAAACCTTATAGCTGTGATCAATGTGGGAAGAGTTTTACTACATCAAGCCATCTGATTCGACACCAGAGAACACACACAGGAGAGAAACCTTATAGCTGTGATCAATGTGGGAAGAGTTTTGTTTCATCTAGGAATCTGACTATACACCAGAGAACACACACTGGAGAGAAACCTTATAGCTGTGATCAATGTGGGATGAGTTTTACTACATCAAGCTCTCTGACTACACACCAGAGAACACACACAGGAGAGAAACCTTATAGCTGTGATCAATGTGGGAAGAGTTTTTCTACTCCTAGCTATCTAACTATACACCATAGAACACACACAGGAGAGAAACCTTATAGCTGTGATCAATGTGGGAAGAGTTTTACTCGGCCAAACAGCCTGAATATACACAAGCGGACACACACAGGGGAAGAGATACTCTGATAAAAGATCTCTGATTAAACATAAAATACATGAAGGAGTTGTTTCATGATATCAATGAAATAATGTCACAATGTAGAATGTTTTAACATTGTAGTAGGAGTGTTTTAATGTCCCCTGTTCTATTGATTTCAACATGATATGGATATTAGCCTCAAGGGGAAAATCTGAAATGGAAGAGTACTAATTTTGAGATTTAGTAATTACATATTATTCACAGATTCCTTTTTGAGCTGTTAGTTTTAACAGGACATGCAACCTCATCTCCCTCCTCTCGGCACAATTGATTTTAACATGATATCGAAGAGTGATGACAAATAAGTGTTGCGTGCCTTTGTTTAGCGACCCCTAAATTTAAATGCATCACTCCAAAATGTAGCTGACTGTCTTCGGCAAGTTGTCCTCTAACCAGTGAGGTATAATATATCTCCCATTTCCGTGTTTTTTTAGTTGTGTTCGTTTCAACATCACGTACAACCTGATTTCCCCCCTAATCGATATCAGTGATGTATTGCTACTTGTCAAAACAACAGTGTTTCTGGTGCTTGTGCAGTTTATAAGGAGCTTGTTTAAATAAATACAAGTAATATGATTTCTGCAGATGTTTGTGTTAATAAAGATACATGTTTTATTGTTCCATGCCTCACCATTAAGTGAATTATTGCCACTACATTTTAACAAAAGGGTGTACATTTGGTTTTGATATTTTTACAATTCATGAAACATTTAATAATCATAATTATTTATGCAACCAACTGACAATTTTCAGGTATAATTATATTGACGTTGTTGCCCTTCTATTAGAATAGCAGGGTTAATTCTCAGATGTGCCAACCCAAATGTACTAGAGCATGACATTGGGGACTGGGACCCGATCCAACAACATGCCTATCTAGTGAACCCTGAAAAGAGAGAGAAGCTCCGCAGTGAGGTGGAAAGTTACTACGGATATCGCAGGAGTTTCCTCTTGAAATCAGACATGTCTGTGGTAAACTTGGTTGCTGATTGTCTCAAGGGGTCAAAACGTTTTGTGTTTTGCGTTTAGCCAGTGAGTTGCCATGGATCACGATTTATTTTGATGGCACGTTTTTCCGTTTTGGAGATGAGTTTTGTTTGGGCTCGTTCCAAGGAGACGAGAGTTCTAGAAGCTAGTGAGTTTTAGGAAGACGAGAGTTCTAGAAGCTAGTTTTTAATTGTTGACAGTAGACCGTGTTTATATTGTAGAAGCAATAGTAGTTGATTATATTGTTTTCTGTTGGTGGTGAGCAAACTTGTCCAACAAAAATATAGCCATTGTGTTACATGTCTGAAATGTGCTGTATAAATAAAGCTTGATTTGAACATATTGCAAAACAAATGAACCCAATGACTGACCAATCAACAGACTCTTGCAAAACCAATGAACAAATATGTGCCAAAGCAACACATATCTTGGTCCAGCTTAGTATGAAAAAAAGTATAAATTCAGTATATCGTCCACTATGTCAAAATAATCTATGTAAGTTTACATCATAGGTATGTAATATATATATATGTATGTACGTTTAGTATGACTTTTCAACCAACCCAGTGCATTTGTTGAACCTGAAAAATGTTCAAATCAACAATATGTCAAAGGATTCAACTACTGCAAACTGAAACAAACAGATCAATCCCACTTTTCCAGCCTGCTGAAGGGGTGGTGGAGTGGTAAACACCACCCCCGGCTCTACCAGGGGCTTGAGGTGGTCTCCCACAGCTCTGCTGATGGAGTGGTAAACACCACCCCCGGCTCTACCAGGGGCTTGAGGTGGTCTCCCACAGCTCTGCTGGTGGAATGGTAAACACCACCCCCGGCTCTACCAGGGGCTTGAGGTGGTCTCCCACAGCTCTGCTGGTGGAGTGGTAAACACCACCCCCGGCTCTACCTGGGGCATGAGGTGGTCTCCCACAGCTCTGCTGGTGGAGTGGTAAACACCACCCCCGGCTCTACCAGGGGCTTGAGGTGGTCTCCCACAGCTCTGCTGGTGGAGTGGTAAACACCACCCCCGGCTCTACCAGGGGCTTGAGGTGGTCTCCCACAGATCTGCTGGTGGAGTGGTAAACACCACCCCCGGCTCTACCAGGGGCTTGAGGTGGTCTCCCACAGCTCTGCTGGTGGAGTGGTAAACACCACCCCCGGCTCTACCAGGGGCTTGAGGTGGTCTCCCACAGCTTTGCTTATGTCATGTTCTGTGGCCTTGCCTTTCCATTTCTTGACTGCCCCTGCAACACAGAAACACATTTAGTCATATTATATAAAACACTTAAAGTAATGGATATGGAGCATCTATGGCCTCAGTTACACCTGGCACCTAAATGTGTCATCTGATCACTCCAAGCTGCATTAGGTTCAGGTCTACCAGGATGGGCCTTTGACAGTCTGGATGCAGTCAGGCCACTGAATATAAATAAGCAATGTAAAGAGATGGGGTGAATGAGTGGGGAAAAGTACATTTGATACAAATTACCTTCATAATATCAAAGAACAAATGTGTGTGCCTGAGGGGAAATTAACTTTCATACAGCCAAAAGGGGTGAGAAATTACACCAATATCAGTGAACAATTTACACTAATGTAAATAAACATAGATGATGGAACATATTCCCTTTTGCTGACGTGATGAACCACTAAGGGGACATAAATATTTACCATCTAAACCATGTGTGACCTCTCACCTCTCTGGCTGTAGAAGTGTTCTTCCTAACCAGTCCCTCAACAGCTCTCTGACTGAGCTCCACCCTCACTGGGTCTTCAGAGAAGAGGAAGGCTGAGGAGGGATGGAAGGATGAATGGATCAGTCAGTCAATAAAGTGTAGAGCTGCTGTCTATGCTGTCTGACAAAATCACTATTTTAGTCGTTCATTAAAGTAAATAAGGCTATATGACTGCTGAATACCAACTATCAATCACTTAGATCATGTATTTTCAGGTAGCGATACATCCTTGGGACGTCTCTAGCCAATTGAAGTTGACATTTAAAATGGTTACGGTAGGGGTTAATGTTAGGGTTTAGGGTAGGGATGTCCCAAGGATCCCGGATAGCATTGACCACCATGCATTCTTCTGTCTCTTTTACATAGCAGGTGTAAAATAAACAGACAAGACAAGTAGGCATGCAGTGCATTATGGTCATTGTAGTTTAAAATATAATCTAATTATGCGTAACTGTATGTGGGGTTGTTAGAGAAGAATGTGATTGTCAGCCCTAACAATCCATTCTAGCACCTCATCAGGCTCTGAAAAAGTCTTCATTGATGATGTGTTCCTTCTATTCCAGGGGACAGCAGAGGAACTTCATCGATTCCACTCCTTCATCAATACAAGCAGTGAACATCTGAAATTCACTCTCACCTTTGATGTGCATGAAACAAGTTATCTGGACATTATGATTAAGAGGGAGGGGTGTGGCTTTAGCACAGACCTATACAGGAAGCCGACGGACAGGAATTCCCTGTTACGCGGAGACAGCTTCCACCCTACACCCCTAAAAAATATCCTCCCCATCAGCCAATACAGTCGCATACACAGGATTTGTAGTACACAGAGTGACTATGACAAACAAGCCGACTGTCTGGATGAGCGTTTCAGACACCGGGGTTACCCAGAGGAATGGCTGGATGAGTGTTTCAGACAGCGGGGTTACCCAGAGGAATGGCTGGATGAGTGTTTCAGACAGCAGGGTTACCCAGAGGAATGGCTGGATGAGTGTTTTAGACAGCGGGGTTACCCAGAGGAATGTCTGGATGAGTGTTTCAGACAGCGGGGTTACCCAGAGGAATGGCTGGATGAGTGTTTCAGACAGCGGGGTTACCCAGAGGAATGGCTGGATGAGTGTTTCAGACAGCGGGGTTACCCAGAGGAATGGCTGGATGAGTGTTTCAGACAGCGGGGCTACCCAGAGGAATGGCTGCATGAGTGTTTCAGACAGCGGGGTTACCCAGAGGAATGTCTGGATGAGTGTTTCAGACAGCGGGGTTACCCAGAGGAATGTCTGGATGAGTGTTACAGACAGCGGGGTTACCCAGAGGAACGGCTGGATGATTGTTTCAGACAGCGGGGTTACCCAGAGGAATGGCTGGATGAGTGTTTCAGACAGCGGGGTTACCCAGAGGAATGGCTGGATGAGTGTTTCAGACAGCGGGGTTACCCAGAGGAATGGCTAGATGAGTGTTAAAGACAGCGGGGTTACCCAGAGGAATGGCTAGATGAGTGTTAAAGACAGCGGGGTTACCCAGAGGAATGTCTGGATGAGTGTTTCAGACAGCGGGGTTACCCAGAGGAATGGCTGGATGAGTGTTTCAGACAGTGGGGTTACCCAGAGGAATGGCTGGATGAGTGTTTCAGATAGCGGGGTTACCCTGAGGAATGGCTGGATGAGTGTTTCAGACAGTGGGGTTACCCAGAGGAATGTCTGGATGAGTGTTTCAGATAGCGGGGTTACCCAGAGGAATGGCTGCATGACGCAAGGGATCGTTATAAATATACAGTGGTGGAAAAAGTACCCAATTGTCATACTTGAGTAAAAGTAAAGAGACCTCTGAAGAATGAATACGTTGGAGTAACCTTATGTCTGAGTGTTGGTATTCACTCTACCACCAGACATTCTTCAGAGGTCAACAGATCCCTGCCGGGCTACCCGGCCTTCCATCTACGACCAACCTATTGAAGCGCAGATGAGTAAATATTTCTTGCATTTTCCTTTTCCAAATGGGCGGTTATTTAGAATGCATAAGATTCTCTATGTACGATAGCATAGCTGCGTTGCAGTCCGATAGAGGCTGTAATCCCTTTGTTCCCCAGTCTTCCCGCGCTTTCATTCAAACCCCATCCACCTTTCTTTGTGTAACCAGCCTTCATATTGGTTCTGTCCACCAGGGACGTTTTCTTGTATGACATAATTAGTAATCAACGTATGATCCATCCAAAGTTACATTTTCGTAAAGGGGCTTATATAGTGGTGGAGAGAAGGGCGTGTTTCATAGTTTACAACCAATGTCTGTTCACTTGGGGGCGCCACTGAGTGAGCCGAGTTTTTACTTTATGAAAACAATTCTCTCATTTAGAAGCTAAAATTACATTTCATCTGTTCACAAATAGTTTAATATTTAAACATTTAAATTGCACAACAATTCCATGTGAATCTGATAACTAGAATGTGTAGACTTTCCAAGATACAGTTTATGTCATCATATCATTAGTAGTAATGTCTCAGACATCAACTGATCTGACATATTCATTAAGAACCAATACATATTTTCAACTGGTTGGATTACCGAAATATGGCTCAGTTCCCCACCTTTTGATGTTACCAGACTCTCTATGTTAACAAAGGGATTTCCAAAAGTCACTCTGTAGAGTAGAGAGAGAAAAGGGGAAAGGTATTTATGGGGTCATATACCTCACCAACAGGCCAACGTCATGACACCTGTTATCCATATATAGTCTAATGTAGCCTGTTATCTATATCTAGTCTAATGTAGCCTGTTATCCATATCTAGTCTAATGTAGCCTGTTATCCATATATAGTCTAATGTAGCCTGTTATCCATATATAGTCTAATGTAGCCTGTTATCCATATATAGTCTAATGTAGCCTGTTATCCATATATAGTCTAATGTAGCCTGTTATCCATATATAGTCTAATGTAGCCTGTTATCCATATATAGTCTAATGTAGCCTGTTATCTATATATAGTCTAATGTAGCCTGTTATCCATATATAGTCTAATGTAGCCTGTTATCCATATATAGTCTAATGTAGCCTGTTATCCATATATAGTCTAATGTAGCCTGTTATCCATATATAGTCTAATGTAGCCTGTTATCCATATCTAGTCTAATGTAGCCTGTTATCCATATATAGTCTAATGTAGCCTGTTATCCATATATAGTCTAATGTAGTCTGTTATCCATATATAGTCTAATGTAGCCTGTTATCCATATATAGTCTAATGTAGTCTGTTATCCATATATAGTCTAATGTAGCCTGTTATCCATATATAGTCTAATGTAGCCTGTTATCTATATATAGTCTAATGTAGCCTGTTATCCATATATAGTCTAATGTAGCCTGTTATCCATATATAGTCTAATGTAGCCTGTTATCCATATATAGTCTAATGTAGCCTGTTATCTATATATAGTCTAATGTAGTCTGTTATCTATATATAGTCTAATGTAGCCTGTTATCCATATATAGTCTAATGTAGTCTGTTATCCATATATAGTCTAATGTAGCCTGTTGTCCATATATAGTCTAATGTAGCCTGTTATCCATATATAGTCTAATGTAGCCTGTTATCTATATATAGTCTAATGTAGTCTGTTATCCATATATAGTCTAATGTAGCCTGTTATCCATATATAGTCTAATGTAGCCTGTTATCTATATATAGTCTAATGTAGCCTGTTATCCATATATAGTCTAATGTAGTCTGTTATCTATATATAGTCTAATGTAGTCTGTTATCTATATATAGTCTAATGTAGTCTGTTATCTATATATAGTCTAATGTAGTCTGTTATCCATATATAGTCTAATGTAGTCTGTTATCTATATATAGTCTAATGTAGTCTGTTATCCATATATAGTCTAATGTAGTCTGTTATATATATATAGTCTAATGTAGCCTGTTATCCATATATAGTCTAATGTAGTCTGTTATCCATATATAGTCTAATGTAGCCTGTTATCTATATATAGTCTAATGTAGTCTGTTATCTATATATAGTCTAATGTAGTCTGTTATCTATATATAGTCTAATGTAGTCTGTTATCCATATATAGTCTAATGTAGCCTGTTATCCATATATAGTCTAATGTAGCCTGTTATCTATATATAGTCTAATGTAGCCTGTTATCCATATCTGGTCTAATGTACCTGTTATCCATATATAGTCTAATGTAGCCTGTTATCCATATATAGTCTAATGTAGCCTGTTATCCATATATAGTCTAATGTAGCCTGTTATCCATATCTGGTCTAATGTACCTGTTATCCATATATAGTCTAATGTAGCCTGTTATCCATATATAGTCTAATGTAGCCTGTTATCTATATATAGTCTAATGTAGCCTGTTATCCATATATAGTCTAATGTAGCCTGTTATCCATATCTGGTCTAATGTAGCCTGTTATCTATATATAGTCTAATGTACCTGTTATCTATATATAGTCTAATGTAGTCTGTTATCTATATATAGTCTAATGTAGCCTGTTATCCATATATAGTCTAATGTAGCCTGTTATCCATATATAGTCTAATGTAGCCTGTTATCCATATCTGGTCTAATGTACCTGTTATCCATATATAGTCTAATGTAGCCTGTTATCTATATATAGTCTAATGTAGCCTGTTATCTATATATAGTCTAATGTAGTCTGTTATCTATATATAGTCTAATGTAGCCTGTTGTCCATATATAGTCTAATGTAGTCTGTTATCCATATCTAGTCTAATGTAGCCTGTTGTCCATATATAGTCTAATGTAGTCTGTTATCCATATCTAGTCTAATGTAGCCTGTTGTCCATATATAGTCTAATGTAGTCTGTTATCCATATATAGTCTAATGTAGTCTGTTATCCATATATAGTCTAATGTAGCCTGTTATCTATATATAGTCTAATGTAGTCTGTTATCTATATATAGTCTAATGTAGTCTGTTATCTATATATAGTCTAATGTAGTCTGTTATCCATATATAGTCTAATGTAGCCTGTTATCCATATATAGTCTAATGTAGTCTGTTATATATATATAGTCTAATGTAGTCTGTTATCCATATATAGTCTAATGTAGTCTGTTATCCATATATAGTCTAATGTAGCCTGTTATCTATATATAGTCTAATGTAGTCTGTTATCTATATATAGTCTAATGTAGCCTGTTATCCATATATAGTCTAATGTAGTCTGTTATATATATATAGTCTAATGTAGTCTGTTATCCATATATAGTCTAATGTAGCCTGTTATCCATATATAGTCTAATGTAGCCTGTTATCCATATCTGGTCTAATGTAGCCTGTTATCCATATATAGTCTAATGTAGCCTGTTATCCATATATAGTCTAATGTAGCCTGTTATCCATATATAGTCTAATGTAGCCTGTTATCTATATATAGTCTAATGTAGCCTGTTATCTATATATAGTCTAATGTAGCCTGTTATCCATATATAGTCTAATGTAGCCTGTTATCTATATATAGTCTAATGTAGCCTGTTATCCATATATAGTCTAATGTAGCCTGTGTCTCGTGTTAATACCACTCCTAAACACAACCCACACAAACAAACACACGAACATGCACATTAATAAACTGAACTAAACTAAACACATTAACACAGTCCAGAATGTTTCTCAAAGTAGGAGTGCTGTTCTAGGATCAGTTTTGCCTTTTCGATCATAACTATATGTCCAGAGGGGAACCTGATCCTCGATCAACACTCTGAGACTCATTCTGAATACTGGCCCAGATCTAACAACCAAAACAGGTCAAAACATAACAAAAACAGCAATATGATACATTACACTCAAGACTTATGACTGAAAACAAATAACCAACGATATTTCAAGATATTGTCAAGAGTACTTACAGAGTGAAGTAGAGAGGTATTGTACAGTAGGTGGAAACAAGAAGTAGTCGAATGTAAGTGTTAGTAGAAGTAGGCGTGGCCTAAGTGTGAGTTCTGTGGTTGACACATTTTAAAAGTAGCCTAGTCAGGGTGTTAACAAGCAGGAACAGCATGTCACTAACGCGATGTTACTGTATCTAAATAGAAAATTGACAAAAGTCAGCATAGTTGCATTTCTTTATTTGAGGAGTGGGCTACATTTTTTAAAAGAGGCTAAATGTGACCCATTCCTATCACTCCTCATCAGCTGCATCAATGTGCGCCTTAAGCTTCCAACAAAAAGTAAAGGTGAGTATGTTTGGTTACAGTGTTCTGGACTAGAGCGCTCCCTACTGACAACCCAACATTACTGCAGCCTTCATTATGTCTCTACTCGTCTAGGAAATCCCAGACCTAGTGAAACAGCTAAAACATTGTGGGAGACAACCTGTCTGCCTAGGAAGACTAATATGTCCCAATCATATCCTCATCCACTTGGTTCAATAACAAAATATCAACTGGCAATAAGGGGTCTGGAGGTCCCCATTCTCCACCCTTTCCCAAGTGTGCAAGTGCACACTTCCCGTCATGGAATTAAGTATGGGAGTGGTGTGAACTTTGGCTGGTTAGAGTTTCCATCTTTGTTAGCTAAATGCCAATCTGTAGCGGCAGAGATGAAGAAGCTAAGCTGAAATCTTTGCCAGGGGCCTGAGAACAGGGAACTGAAGCTAAGCTGAAATCTTTGCCAGGGGCCTGAGAACAGGGAACTGAAACTAAGCTGAAATCTTTGCCAGGGGCCTGAGAACAGGGAACTGAAACTAAGCTGAAATCTTTGCCAGGGGCCTGAGAACAGGGAACTGAAACTAAGCTGAAATCTTTGCCAGGGGCCTGAGAACAGAGATGAAGAAGCTGAAATCTTTGCCAGGGGCCTGAGAACAGGGAACTGAAGCTAAGCTGAAATCTTTGCCAGGGGCCTGAGAACAGGGAACTGAAACTAAGCTGAAATCTTTGCCAGGGGCCTGAGAACAGGGAACTGAAACTAAGCTGAAATCTTTGCCAGGGGCCTAAGAACAGGGAACTGAAACTAAGCTGAAATCTTTGCCAGGGGCCTGAGAACAGAGATGAAGAAGCTGAAATCTTTGCCAGGGGCCTGAGAACAGGGAACTGCTTCATTGATTCAAATCCCCCCCCCCCCCCCCGCTATTGTCATCAATGTTGTTGTTTTTCCTTGATTGACACTCGACTAAAGTTAATTCAAACAATCCAACCAGAAATATGCAAATCTCTGACACTCAGCCCACCTATTTTCAACCTGAGAAGAAGTGGGCGGAGTCAGAGGATACCAGCTGAGGATTTTGTAAATTTATTTTTCTTACTGTTATTTTACCAGGTAAGTTGACTGAGAACACATTCTCATTTACAGCAACAACCTGGGGAATAGTTACAGGGGAGAGGAGGGGGGATGAATCAGCCAATTGTAAGCTGGGGATGATTAGGTGACCATGATGGTATGAGGGACAGCTTGGGAATTTAGCCAGGACACCGGGGTTAACACCCCTACTCTTGCGATAAGTGCCATGGGATCTTTAACAACCTCAGAGAGTCAGGACACCCGTTTAACGTCCCATCTGAAAGACGGCACCCTACACAGGGCAATGTCCCCAATCACTGCCCTGGGGAATTTATAATATATATTTTTGACCTACTGGCCCTCCAACACCACTTCCAGCGAGTTAGCTAACTAGCTAGTTAGTTCACCTTTACCTAACGACGTTAGCTAGCTAGCTAGTACCATTAGACAGCAGTGATCTGAGCTGTCATTATGCCGAGGAAAGCTGCTCTGAACCGCAGACTAAAGTGTGTGTTTGTGTGAAAGTCTTCAGCTAACTGATCTTCAGAGCATTGGACCCAACATGAACCCTGACATAGGCTACATACAAGTTATCCTATCTGGCTAAACACTACACTATTGTGTGTGTGTGTGTGTGTGTGTGTGTGTGTGTGTGTGTGTGTGTGTGTGTGTGTGTGTGTGTGTGTGTGTGTGTGTGTGTGTGTGTGTGTGTGTGTGTGTGTGTGTGTGTGTGTGTGTGTGTGTGTGTGTGTGTGTGTGTGTGTGTCAGCGACTATAATGCTGACACAGAGAGATTTGAGATTTGTTTTTTTTCTTTGTTCTGGGTTTGTTGTGTTCAGGTCTTCTTGGTTCTGGGTTTGTTGTGTTCAGGTCTTCTTGGTTCTGGGTTTGTTGACTGTACTGTAGAGAACAGAGGGGTCCTCCTCAGCTGCTTGTTCCACCGTGGGCCTGGAGAAAGAAACATCCATTAAACTGAATGTGACTCCCAAATGGCACCCTACTCCCTTATAGTGCACTACTTTTGACCAGTAGTGAACTAAATAGGGAATAGGGTGCCATTTGGAATGAAACCAGAGCCATTCCTTAAAACCCTCATCACATCACTCCTTCATTATAGACATGTCATAGTAATTGTCTTGAGATGTATATTGTAGTTTGCAGTTTCGGGAAATGCCATTTGGCCTGAAGAATACCCCTGGAATCTTTAAGACATTAAAACTGTGACTTTTCAAAACGCCCACTGTTACACCATACAATTGATGTAGTTCAATGAAATCTCATCAGATAGTGATGGAGGGAGTTCTCAGAGAACAATGAGGGGTCACCTGTTTTGCTTATTTGAATGACTTTGTCTACTCCTCCAATAAGCAGCAACATATGAATGACCTTGATGCTGTCTGAGTGTTCACAATGTTCTATATAGTATTGACTCTATGCTGTTGTAATGGTAGAATATGCTCAGAGGGTGGCAGGAGTTTGAATTTCACAGCAGCGTACTGGACATCCTGTTCCTGGTACTGGACATCCTGTTCCTGGTACTGGACATCCTGTTCCTGGTACTGGACATCCTGTTCCTGGTCGAAGGTGGCCACTGTCTGTGCTGCAGTAGGGGTCATGGCCATGCCTGGGATGTTGTCATACACTGGACTAGAGTCTCCCTGATGGAGAGAGAGAACAGACCATATAAATAGACCTGGGGACAGACAGCATGAAGAGAGAACAGACCATATAAATAGACCTGGGGACAGACAGCATGAAGAGTGGAAATTTCCCACAAAGCAATAAAATGATCTTACATCTGTTTGAACAGACTCACCTGTCCGTCGTCTGCTGTGTGTCTTGTGTCAGAGGTGGATTTGGATACCTTCTTCCTGTTTTGAAAATGAACGAATGAATATATGAACAAAGTAATGAAGATAATAAGGTGAAATAATCTTTAAAATATGCTTTTTCACTCACCTGAACCACATGATGCCAGAGAGACATGAAGCCAGTATGACACCCAGAACAACCACTATGATTCCTACAGCTGCAGTTATAACAGAGGTTTGTTTCCCTAAAAGATAATATAGATGATATGAGTACATGTTATTATGAAGTGAAAATGAATATACGACAATACAGGACATTAATACAATACTTGTATATATGAGACTATGTATAGCTATAAACCGAAGTGTAATGAGGCAAACTAAAAGATTACCTTGAAACATCATTTCTTATTGAACATCATTTTGTATTGAAGTATTGAAGATGGAACTTTACCTGCTATAATGATCATCAGAGCTGTAGAGTTCATAGATCCTCTTTCATTCTGGGCCTCACAGTAATATTCTCCTCTGTCCTCAGAGATGATGTTAGTGATGCTGTAACTCTGTCCTGATGCTTTAGGTGAGGTAACATTCTTCTTGTACCAGGTGTATTTATCCACAGGTGGGTTGGCATCACTGCTGCAGGTCAGAGTCACTGAACTGCCCTCCACTATTTCACCAGAGGGACTGACTGACACTGAGGTGTTCTTTGGGCCATCTGGTGTAAAAGACAGGGGATTCATTTATAGCAAAATTTGTGTTCACATTTTACAGGTGAGTTTGAAATCATTTAATTCAGAGTAAAAGACAATCAGAAAAATAATCATTAAAAAGAATGATGATATTGTGGTAATACAAATTCAAGGAAATGGATGTTACACACTAAAATATTTACTCATATTTATTAATATGGAAAACAATCTATTCCCAAGTCAATTATCAACATGATCAGTATATCAGACTGGACGTCTAAACCCCCAATGTACTGACATGTGACAGTGAGAGTCTCTTCAGCAGAGGGGAGATCCTCATGGCCTTCTACAGCACAGGAGTATCTGCCTGTATCCTCACTGCTGACTGAGAACAGGATATAGACAGGAGAGGAGGTGTTGCTGTTTGGTCGAGGCTGTCCATTCTTATACCAACTGTAGGCTGTGATGGGGTCCAGTGTACATTTGGTTCTACATGTCAGTGTGACATTCTCCCTCTCTGACACAGATGTAGGATCCATCTCCAACACAACATCTAGAGTATAAAGAAACAAATTATTATTATCGTCCTTTGTGTATAGCTGCCCTTAATAATGGTAATTACAGTCATTCATTAATGAATTTGATTTATTTAGTCAGGATAGTCAACTCTGTAGTAATTTCCACTGTTTTCCAGGAAGTATTGGGTTCAATAGAGTGAATTAAAACAGATTTAAACACAACATTCTCATTAGCATACATACAAAAGCACAGCTAAAATCACAGCATACACTGAAGCACACACATCATATGCATTAGCATACATACAGAACCAAACTCACATTACAGCTATTGTGGCGGATGAATCAGAAATTAGTTGGGTAACATAGATAAGATGGTTTATTTGCATAATATGCTTATGTGAGATACTTGTCATTAGAATGTATCCCTTTGGACTATAGGGTTGGCAGTTGCACTTTTCCCTTCTCAGCTAGGGCTCAGTCACTTGGGGCCCAGAGAGGGGAGAGGTCAGGCTTGTCTTTCACATGTCCCTGGTGCTATGCAGAATATCAGAAAGGGAAGAGGACAGAATGGAACATTGTCTTCATATGTGAATGTGTCTTTACCTATTCTTAAACCATGTGAAGGGATGGCGTGATTAATGGGGAACCAATTACTTGTCTCCCTGTCTGTACGCCAGTCACTCCCTCATTTTCCCATTGGGGGGAGGAGTATGGCAGTGTCTGGAAACATTGTATGTCCCCTCTGATGTTGCACTTATCTTGAGATAGTGTATGACCTAGAGGCTCACTCCCCTCAGTGAGCTTGTCCAGGAGTGGGGTCAAGAGGGGGTTTACTTGAGATGGGAGTATCTAGAGTTGACAATTGATATATGTCATAGGATGAGTTGGTGTTTTTGTACTATGAAGTACCAGGAACGAGATTAGAACCTCGTCTTAGAGACCAAACTGAACGATAATTTATAGCGAATGCTGTCTGGCTATGAGATACTCCTCTCTCAAGTAAAAGTCTTTCTTTGTGAACAGTTCCTATTCCTGTGGTTTGTCATGTCGACTAGGGGGGTGGATCTTTGCTATAAAAGATCTCAGTTGCCATTATGTTGACACTCTCAACGGTTCATTAGAGATACTGAATTGTTGATAGTCAAATGCTATTGCAAAGCTTAATTATTATTAAAGATGTAGTTTAAGTACAACTCTGACTGGTGTGTGAAGTCTCTCTCTCTCTCTCTCTCTCTCTCTCTCTCTCTCTCTCTCTCTCTCTCTCTCTCTCTCTCTCTCTCTCTCTCTCTCCGTCTCTCTCTCTCTCTCTCCGTCTCTCTCTCTCTCTCTCTCTCTCTCTCTCTCTCTCTCTCTCTCTCTCTCTCTCTCTCTCTCTCTCTCTCTCTCTCTCTCTCTCTCTCTCTCTCTCTCTCTCTCGTATTACAGAAATTAATCTACCACACTATCTAGATATGTGTCATAGATGTTATGCATTGGAATACATACAGAACCACACTCACATTACAGCTATCTATATATCTAGATAAACCAATCAGGTAGGTCAGTGTCTTATCCTGATATCTGACCTGGAGAAAATAAATACCACTGTAAATCCCTTCGTCACTAACGTATCACTCTAGTACAAAGATAGAAGAAATCCTATGTTATATAGACATAAATACAAACCAAGACAATTTTCCTGAACCAAATGAAATTCAACAGTTTAACTATATTGAATGTAACTGTACCTGTGACAGACAGAGTCACTCCAGGACTGCCAATATATTTCCCTCCGGTCTGATCTGTTAGTAATCTGAACTTGTACTCAGCAGAGTCCCTCTCTCTCAGGTCTGTGATCCTCAGTGTGTGACCATTCTTCTGATCTCCATGATACTCCAGACGACCTGCATACTCTGGGTCCTGACCTAGATCTTCAGGTTCTTTACCAGTCCCAGATTCAGTGAACCAGAAGGTTTTTGGGGCTGTACCACTGGGATATGTGTAAGAGCAGAACAGATCCACTTTTGACCGCTTCAAGGCACAGATACTATTCTTGGTGTAAGTCACACTCCAGCCATCCTGACCCAGTATCACTGAAACAAGGTCACACAACACAATGGTATCAGAATTAAGCTAATGTATCTCTGTAATGTGTCTGTATCTCTGTAATGTGTCTGTATCTATGTAATGTGTCTGTATCTCTGTAATGTAGCTGTATCTCTGTAATGTGTCTGTAACTATGTAATGTGTCTGTATCTCTGTAATGTGTCTGTATCTATGTAATGTGTCTGTATCTATGTAATGTGTCTTTAACTATGTAATGTGTCTGTATCTCTGTAATGTGTCTGTATCTATGTTATGTGTCTGTAACTATGTAATGTGTCTGTATCTCTGTAATGTGTCTGTATCTATGTAATGTGTCTGTATCTCTGTAATGTGCCTGTATCTATGTAATGTGTCTGTATCTCTGTAATGTGTCTGTATCTCTGTAATATGTATGTTTCTCTGTAATGTGTCTGTATCTCTGTGATGTGTCTGTATCTCTGTAATGTGTCTGTATCTATGTAATGTGTATGTATCTCTGTAATGTGTCTGTATCTCTGTAATGTGTCTGTATCTCTGTAATGTGTCTGTATCTATATAATGTGTCTGTATCTCTGTAATGTGTCTGTATCTCTGTAATGTGTCTGTATCTCTGTAATGTGTCTGTATCTCTGTAATGTGTCTGTATCTCTGTAATGTGTCTGTATCTCTGTAATGTGTATGTATCTCTGTAATGTGTCTGTATCTCTGTAATGTAGCTGTATCTATATAATGTGTCTCTGTAATGTGTCTGTATCTATGTAATGTGTCTGTATCTCTGTAATGTGTCTGTATCTCTGTAATGTGTCTGTATCTCTGTAATGTGTCTGTATCTATATAATGTGTCTGTATCTCTGTAATGTGTCTGTATCTCTGTAATGTGTCTGTATCTCTGTAATGTGTCTGTATCTCTGTAATGTGTATGTATCTCTGTAATGTGTCTGTATCTCTGTAATGTAGCTGTATCTATATAATGTGTCTCTGTAATGTGTCTGTATCTATGTAATGTGTCTGTATCTCTGTAATGTGTCTGTATCTCTGTAATGTGTCTGTATCTCTGTAATGTGTATGTATCTCTGTAATGTGTCTGTATCTATATAATGTGTCTGTATCTCTGTAATGTGTCTGCATCTCTGTAATGTGTCTGTATCTCTGTAATGTGTCTGTATCTCTGTAATGTGTCTGTATCTCTGTAATGTGTCTGTATCTCTGTAATGTGTATGTATCTCTGTAATGTGTCTGTATCTATGTAATGTGACTGTATCTATGTAATGTGTCTGTAACTATGTAATGTGTCTGTATCTCTGTAATGTGTCTGTATCTATGTAATGTGTCTGTAACTATGTAATGTGTCTGTATCTCTGTAATGTGTCTGTATCTATGTAATGTATCTGTATCTATGTAATGTGTCTGTATCTCTGTAATGTGCCTGTATCTATGTAATGTGTCTGTATCTCTGTAATGTGTCTGTATCTCTGTAATATGTCTGTATCTCTGTAATGTGTCTGTATCTCTGTGATGTGTCTGTATCTCTGTAATGTGTCTGTATCTCTGTAATGTGTCTGTATCTCTGTAATGTGTATGTATCTCTGTAATGTGTCTGTATCTATATAATGTGTCTGTATCTATGTAATGTGTCTGTATCTCTGTAATGTAGCTGTATCTATATAATGTGTCTCTGTAATGTGTCTGTAATGTGTCTGTATCTATATAATGTGTCTGTATCTCTGTAATGTGTCTGTATCTCAGTAATGTGTCTGTATCTCTGTAATGTGTCTGTATTTCTGTAATGTGTCTGTATCTCTGTAATGTGTCTGTATCTCTGTAATGTGTATGTATCTCTGTAATGTGTCTGTATCTCTGTAATGTGTCTGTATCTCTGTAATGTGTCTGTATCTCTGTAATGTAGCTGTATCTATATAATGTGTCTCTGTAATGTGTCTGTATCTCTGTAATGTGTCTGTATCTCTGTAATGTGTCTGTATCTATATAATGTGTCTGTAATGTGTCTGTAATGTGTCTGTATCTCTGTAATGTGTCTGTGTCTCTGTAATGTGTATGTATCTCTGTAATGTGTCTGTATCTCTGTAATGTGTCTGTATCTCTGTAATGTGTCTGTATCTCTGTAATGTGTCTGTATCTCTGTAATGTGTATGTATCTCTGTAATGTGTCTGTATCTATGTAATGTGTCTATCTCTGTAATGTGTCTGTATCTCTGTAATGTAGCTGTATCTATATAATGTGTCTCTGTAATGTGTCTGTAATGTGTCTGTATCTATATAATGTGTCTGTATCTCTGTAATGTGTCTGTATCTCTGTAATGTGTCTGTATCTCTGTAATGTGTCTGTATCTCTGTAATGTGTATGTATCTCTGTAATGTGTCTGTATCTCTGTAATGTGTCTGTATCTCTGTAATGTGTCTGTATCTCTGTAATGTGTCTGTATCTATGTAATGTGTCTCTGTAATGTGTCTGTAATGTGTCTGTATCTCTGTAATGTGTCTGTATCTCTGTAATGTGTATGTATCTCTGTAATGTGTCTGTATCTCTGTAATGTGTCTGTATCTCTGTAATGTGTCTGTATCTATGTAATGTGTCTATCTCTGTAATGTGTTTGTATCTCTGTAATGTAGCTGTATCTATATAATGTGTCTCTGTAATGTGTCTGTAATGTGTCTGTATCTATATAATGTGTCTGTATCTCTGTAATGTGTCTGTATCTCTGTAATGTGTCTGTATCTCTGTAATGTGTCTGTATCTCTGTAATGTGTCTGTATCTCTGTAATGTGTATGTATCTCTGTAATGTGTCTGTATCTATGTAATGTGTCTGTATCTCTGTAATATGTCTGTATCTCTGTAATGTGTCTGTATCTCTGTTATGTGTCTGTATCTCTGTAATGTGTCTGTATCTCTGTAATGTGTCTGTATCTATGTAATGTGTCTGTATCTCTGTAATGTGTCTGTATCTCTGTAATGTGTCTGTATCTCTGTAATGTGTCTGTATCTATATAATGTGTCTGTATCTCTGTAATGTGTCTGTATCTCTGTAATGTGTCTGTATCTCTGTAATGTGTCTGTATCTCTGTAATGTGTCTGTATCTCTGTAATGTGTATGTATCTCTGTAATGTGTCTGTATCTCTGTAATGTAGCTGTATCTATATAATGTGTCTCTGTAATGTGTCTGTAATGTGTCTGTATCTATATAATGTGTCTGTATCTCTGTAATGTGTCTGTATCTCTGTAATGTGTCTGTATCTCTGTAATGTGTCTGTATCTCTGTAATGTGTCTGTATCTCTGTAATGTGTATGTATCTCTGTAATGTGTCTGTATCTATATAATGTGTCTGTATCTCTGTAATGTGTCTGTATCTCTGTAATGTAGCTGTATCTATATAATGTGTCTCTGTAATGTGTCTGTAATGTGTCTGTATCTATATAATGTGTCTGTATCTCTGTAATGTGTCTGTATCTCAGTAATGTGTCTGTATCTCTGTAATGTGTCTGTATCTCTGTAATGTGTCTGTATCTCTGTAATGTGTCTGTATCTCTGTAATGTGTCTGTATCTCTGTAATGTAGCTGTATCTATATAATGTGTCTCTGTAATGTGTCTGTATCTCTGTAATGTGTCTGTATCTCTGTAATGTGTCTGTATCTATATAATGTGTCTGTAATGTGTCTGTAATGTGTCTGTATCTCTGTAATGTGTCTGTGTCTCTGTAATGTGTATGTATCTCTGTAATGTGTCTGTATCTCTGTAATGTGTCTGTATCTCTGTAATGTAGCTGTATCTATATAATGTGTCTCTGTAATGTGTCTGTATCTCTGTAATGTGTCTGTATCTCTGTAATGTGTCTGTATCTCTGTAATGTGTACGTATCTCTGTAATGTGTCTGTATCTCTGTAATGTGTCTGTATCTCTGTAATGTGTATGTATCTCTGTAATGTGTCTGTATCTCTGTAATGTAGCTGTATCTATATAATGTGTCTCTGTAATGTGTCTGTAATGTGTCTGTATCTATATAATGTGTCTGTATCTCTGTAATGTGTCTGTATCTCTGTAATGTGTCTGTATCTCTGTAATGTGTCTGTATCTCTGTAATGTGTCTGTATCTCTGTAATGTGTATGTATCTCTGTAATGTGTCTGTATCTATATAATGTGTCTGTATCTCTGTAATGTGTCTGTATCTCTGTAATGTAGCTGTATCTATATAATGTGTCTCTGTAATGTGTCTGTAATGTGTCTGTATCTATATAATGTGTCTGTATCTCTGTAATGTGTCTGTATCTCAGTAATGTGTCTGTATCTCTGTAATGTGTCTGTATCTCTGTAATGTGTCTGTATCTCTGTAATGTGTATGTATCTCTGTAATGTGTCTGTATCTCTGTAATGTGTCTGTATCTCTGTAATGTGTCTGTATCTCTGTAATGTAGCTGTAACGGTGGTGCTCCTCCTCTTCAACCGAAGAGGAGGAGTAGTGATTGAACCAAGGCGCAGCGGGTTGTGAATACATAATTTAATAAAGACACGACAAAACAATGAAGACAGAAAACGACCTAGACTTGAATAAACTACAAAATAACAAAACCGAAATGTATAGACAGACCTGAACAATACGAACTTACAAATAACGCGAAGAACGCACGAACAGGTAAAAATAGACTACACAAAATGACGATGTACAAAACAAACCGAACAGTCCCGTATGGTGCGACAAACACTGATACAGGAGACAACCACCCACAACGAACACTGTGAAACAACCTACCTAAATATGACTCTCAATTAGAGGAACGCCAAACACCTGCCTCTAATTAAGAGCCATACCAGGCAACCCTTAAACCAACATAGAAACAGAAAACATAGAATGCCCACCCAAACTCACGTCCTGACCAACTAACACATACAACAAACTAACAGAAATAGGTCAGGAACGTGACAGTAGCTGTATCTATATAATGTGTCTCTGTAATGTGTCTGTATCTCTGTAATGTGTCTGTATCTCTGTAATGTGTCTGTATCTATATAATGTGTCTGTAATGTGTCTGTAATGTGTCTGTATCTCTGTAATGTGTCTGTGTCTCTGTAATGTGTATGTATCTCTGTAATGTGTCTGTATCTCTGTAATGTGTCTGTATCTCTGTAATGTAGCTGTATCTATATAATGTGTCTCTGTAATGTGTCTGTATCTCTGTAATGTGTCTGTATCTCTGTAATGTGTCTGTATCTCTGTAATGTGTCTGTATCTCTGTAATGTGTACGTATCTCTGTAATGTGTCTGTATCTATGTAATGTGTCTGTATCTCTGTAATGTGTCTGTATCTCTGTAATGTAGCTGTATCTATATAATGTGTCTCTGTAATGTGTCTGTATCTATATAATGTGTCTGTATCTCTGTAATGTGTCTGTATCTCTGTAATGTGTCTGTATCTATATAATGTGTCTGTATCTCTGTAATGTGTCTGTATCTCTGTAATGTGTCTGTATATCTGTAATGTGTCTGTATCTCTGTAATGTGTCTGTATCTCTGTAATGTGTATGTATCTCTGTAATGTGTCTGTATCTCTGTAATGTGTCTGTATCTCTGTAATGTGTCTGTGTCTCTGTAATGTGTCTGTATCTCTGTAATGTGTCTGTATCTCTGTAATATGTCTGTATCTCTGTAATGTGTCTGTATCTATGTAATGTGTCTGTATCTCTGTAATGTGTCTGTATCTCTGTAATGTGTCTGTATCTCTGTAATGTGTCTGTATCTCTGTAATGTGTCTGTATCTATATAATGTGTCTGTATCTCTGTAACGTGTCTGTATCTCTGTAATGTGTCTGTATCTCTGTAATGTGGCTGTAATGTGTCTGTATCTCTGTAATGTGTCTGTATCTATATAATGTGTCTGTATCTCTGTAATGTGTCTGTATCTATGTAATGTGTCTCTGTAATGTGTCTGTAATGTGTCTGTAGTGTGTCTGTATCTCTGTAATGTGTCTGTATCTATGTAATGTGTCTGTATCTATATAATGTGTCTGTATCTCTGTAATGTGTCTGTATCTATGTAATGTGTCTGTATCTCTGTAATGTGTCTGGAATGTGTCTGTATCTCTGTAATGTGTCTGTAATGTGTCTGTATCTCTGTAATGTGTATGTATCTATGTAATGTGTCTGTATCTATGTAATGTGTCTCTGTAATGTGTCTGTAATGTGTCTGTAGTGTGTCTGTATCTCTGTAATGTGTCTGTATCTCTGTAATGTGTCTGTATCTATATAATGTGTCTGTATCTATGTAATGTGTCTGTATCTCTGTAATGTGTCTGTATCTCTGTAATGTGTCTGTATCTCTGTAATGTGTCTGAATCTATATAATGTGTCTGTATCTCTGTAACATGTCTGTATCTCTGTAATGTGTCTGTATCTATGTAATGTGGCTGTAATGTGTCTGTATCTCTGTAATGTGTATGTATCTATGTAATGTGTCTGTATATATGTAATGTGTCTGTATCTCTGTAATGTGTCTGTATCTATATAATGTGTCTGTATCTCTGTAATGTGTCTGTATCTATGTAATGTGGCTGTAATGTGTCTGTATCTCTGTAATGTGTCTGTATCTATATACTGTGTCTGTATCTCTGTCATGTGTCTGTATCTCTGTAATGTGTCTGTAATGTGTCTGTATCTCTGTAATGTGTCTGTATCTCTGTAATGTGTCTGTATCTCTGTAATGTGTCGGTATCTCTGTAATGTGTCTGTAATGTGTCTGTAATGTGTCTGTATCTATGTAATCTGTCTCTGTAATGTGTCTGTATCTCTGTAATGTGTCGGTATCTCTGTAATGTGTCTGTAATTTGTCTGTATCTATGTAATCTGTCTATGTAATGTGTCTGTATCTATGTAATGTGTCTCTGTAATGTGTCTGTGTCTCTGTAATGTGTCTGTATCTATGTAATGTAAATGTATCTATGTAATGTAAATGTATTTATGTAAAACATAGGGACCACAATGTAAATAAGTCCCAGACTTTATTGTGCAATCCTTTAAAACAACAATCCTGGTCACTTTTAAAAAACTGTGTGTACATGTATATGTATTTTTTTAACTGACTTTAAAAACTTAACTAAAAATCAATCAATCCAAGCTGTGCAGCAGCCGTTTGATGAATGGAAAGAGACATTTGTTACAAAACACCAAAAAGTTGAATGACATTCAGAGATTGTCTTCAATACTGGGTACTACAAGGTAAGGAGGGATGTATTTTCTGTTTGATTGTGGTTTTATATGATATTGAAGTGCTCAAAGTCATTATGCTTTTGTTTATTGGTTGTGTGGTGCAGAAACCTGTTGGTAGAAAATGTGAATATATTTTATATAATTATAAATATGGCATCAAAATGATGAAACTCTGATTTCCCCCTAGCTGTTCGCTGTCTGCAGCCGGCTCTGATCGTGGTGTAATGAAACAGGCAGGGAGAGTGAGCTCGTCCGTGGTGGTCTGCGAACCCCTCAACCTTCCGGCCAATATCTATATATATGTATATATATATAATATATGTGCCATTTGACTGTGCCACAAAAGCTGAAGCGGCAAAGTCAATTTTCCCATTAATAAACACACAGTTGCAATATAATGATTACTAACTGGGTGGGTTGAGATTATTAAATATAAAAGCGCTAAACCTCTAAAAGCTTCACTTATACAAAAGTTTTATTTGAACCCTAAATGGTTCTCAAGTAGATTACTAAGAAAAGCTCATCGATTGGTTATAAATGGCGTTTTTGTCTTTGTGCAGATTGCCATGTCTCATTTTAGATTAATTGAAAATGATACTTTTTTTCAAAGGATCTCTCTGTTTCAAACAAGCATTGCAGAGCTACAATTTCAATGTCATCCCCCGGAAAAGATAGAACAAATATTACAACAAATATTATGGCTGAACTCAAATGTGCTGGATGATAAAATACCTGTATTTATGGGAAATATGTTTGAACGTTGTGGATGGTTGTGCTTTAAGATAACTATTTAAAGTGAAGTGGAGACGCCTAACAGAACACACCAGAATAACATTATGATTCATAACCTTTAGAAATATCTGTAGATTGATAAACAGAGCAACTAAAAAATAAGAATGAGCCCATACCTGCTACAGACCAGAGAAAGACCACCAACACACTTCCTGCTGTTCTCAAGGCCATTGTTGCATCTCCCTGCAGTCTTAGAAACATAAACAACAACTCACTCTATCGCTGGTGAATAACTCCACCTGATACATTGAAGTAGAAACTGTAAATGGGGTACAGGGCCTCATTACTGAAAATGAACCAGGCTCATATTGTGTTGTGTTGTATTGTGCTATATGGTTGTCTATGTGAATACTGTCTGTAAGTCTATTGCATTATGTATGTAATGTGTGTGACGTGTTGCATGTCTGTCTACATCTGTCTATTTAAGATGACATGCTGCAAATGATGCAATAATAATTTACATAGATATCATTATAAACAACAACAATAACAATCACTTATTGAACAGATCGGTAAACGCATATTTCTACATTGATTGTTGTGAAGCTGTTTATTCTCAGATCCCCAAATATAGGATATATACTCCCTATCAGTCACAGTATGGATGTCAACCCTACTCCCTATCAGTCACAGTAGAGATGTCAACCCTACTCCCTATCAGTCACAGTAGAGATGTCAACCCTACTCCCTATCAGTCACAGTAGAGATGTCAACCCTACTCCCTATCAGTCACAGTATAGATGTCAACCCTACTCCCTATCAGTCACAGTAGAGATGTCAACCCTACTCCCTATCAGTCACAGTATAGATGTCAACCCTCCTCCCTATCAGTCACAGTAGAGATGTCAACCCTACTCCCTATCAGTCACAGTATAGATGTCAACCCTACTCCCTATCAGTCACAGTATAGATGTCAACCTCCCTATCAGTCACAGTATAGATGTCAACCCTACTCCCTATCAGTCACAGTATAGATGTCAACCCTCCTCCCTATCAGTCACAGTATAGATGTCAACCTCCCTATCAGTCACAGTATAGATGTCAACCCTCCTCCCTATCAGTCACAGTATAGATGTCAACCTCCCTATCAGTCTGGAGCTAAATGGCCCTCAGATAAATCCACTGTGTCATTCACATCCACACGCGGGCCCAACACTCCTACACTAAGACACTTTATGAATACTGATGTAACAACCAAACCTGTCACACCCTGATCTGTTTCACCTGTCTTGTGTCTCCACCCCCTCCAACTCTCCCCCATTTCCCCCCTTATCCCTTGTGCATTTATACAGTGGTGGGAAAAGCACCCAATTGTCAAACTTGAGTAAAAGTGAGTCACCCAGTAAAATACGACTTGAGTAAAAGTCTAAAAGTATTTGGCTTTAAATAATATGATATAAAGTATCAAAATTAAATGTAATTGCAAAAATGTACTTAAGTATCAAAAGGAAAAGTAGAAATCATTTCAAATTCCTTGTTAAAAACCTCTCTGGGATAGGTGGGACGCAATCGTCCCACCTGGCCAATAGCCAGGGAAAATGCAGAGCGCCAAATTCAAATAAAATGATTTAAAAAATCAAACTTTCATTAAATCACACATGTAAGATACCAAATTAAAGCTACACTCGTTGTAAATCCAGCCAACATGTCAGATTTCAAAAAGGCTTTTCGGCGAAAGCATAAGATGCTATTATTTGATGATAGCACAACAGTAAACAAAGAGAGTGTAGCATATTTCAACACTGCAGGCGAAACACAAAATGCAGAAATAAAATATAAATCATGCCTTACCTTTGACGAGCTTCTTTTGTTGGCACTCCAATATGTCCCATAAACATCACAAATGGTCCTTTTGTTCGATTAATTCCGTCCATATATATCCAAAATGTCAATTTATTTGGCGCGTTTGATCCAGAAAAAAACAGCTTCCAATTTGCGCAACGTCACTACAAAATATCTCAAAAATTACCTCTAAACTTTGCCAAAACATTTCAAACTACTTTTGTAATACAACTTTAGGTATTTTTAAACGTTAATAATTGTAACGATCGTCGTAATCCTCCTCCTCGGACGAGGAGGAGAGGCGAGAAGGATCAGACCAATATGCGGAGTGATTAGTTTCCATGATTATTTAATGAATCGAAACAAAAGAACACCATGAAACAATCGACAAACAGTCCCGTGTGGCACGAATGCAGACACGCGATACAACCACCCACAAAACACACGTGAAACCCCGGCTGCCTTAGTATGATTCTCAATCAGGGACAAACGATCTACAGCTGCCTCTGACTGAGAATCATACCAGGCCGAACACAAAAACCCCAACATAGAAAAACACACATAGACCAAACCCACCCAACTCACGCCCTGACCAACTAAATAAATACAAGAAAAAAGGAAAACAGGTCAGGAACGTGACATAACCCCCCCCTTAAGGTGCGAACTCCGGGCGCACCCGCATAAACTCTAGGGGAGGGTCTGGGTGGGCGTCTGTCCACGGTGGCGGCTCTGGCGCTGGTCGTGGTCCCCAACCCACCATAGTCAAACCCCGCTTCCGTGGTCTCCTCCCAATGGCCACCCTCCATGTCAAAACCACTCTACCAAAAGGCAGCACCGGACTGAGGGGCAGCACCAGACTGAGGGGCAGCACCAGACTGAGGGGCAGCACCAGACTGAGGGGCGGATCCTGGCTGGCTGGCTCTGGCGGATCCTGGCTGGCTGGCTCTGGCGGATCCTGGCTGGCTGGCTCTGGCGGATCCTGGCTGGCTGGCTCTGGCGGATCCTGGCTGGACTGGCTCTGGCAGGATCCTGGCTGGACGGACTCTGGCAGGCTCCTGGCTGGACGGCTCTGGCAGCTCCTGGCTGGACGGCTCTGGCAGCTCCTGGCTGGACGGCTCTGGCAGCTCCTGGCTGGACGGCTCTGGCAGCTCCTGGCTGGACGGCTCTGGCAGCTCCTGGCTGGACGGCTCTGGCAGCTCCTGGCTGGACGGCTCTGGCAGGTCCTGGCTGGACGGCTCTGGCAGGTCCTGGCTGGACGGCTCTGGCAGGTCCTGGCTGGACGGCTCTGGCTGGTCCTGGCTGGACGGCTCTGGCAAGTCCTGGCTGGACGGCTCTGGCTGGTCCTGGCTGGACGGCTCTGAAGGCTCAGTACCGACGGACAGCGCTGGGCAGGCAGACAGTTCATACAGCGCTGGGAAAGCAGGCAGCTCAAACAGCGCTGGGCAGACGGCAGACTTTGGCCGGCTGAGACGCACTGTAGACCTGGTGCGTGGTATAGGCACTGGCTGCGCTGGAGAGGAGGAAAGCTCTGACAGCGCTGGACAGGTGGAAACAGCTGGAGAGAGAACCCGGAGAGACAGCCTGGTGCGGGGGGCTGCCACCGGTGGACTGGTACTTGGAGGTGGCACCGGGTATACCGGACCGTGAAGGAGGACACGTGCTCTTGAGCACCGAGCCTGCCCAACCTTACCAGGTTGAATGGTGCCCGTAGCCCTGCCAGTGCGGCGAGGTGGAATAGCCCGCACTGGGCTATGCTGGCGAACCGGGGACACCATCTGTAAGGCTGGTGCCATGTATGCCGGCCCGAGGAGACGCACTGGTGGCCAGATGCGTTGGGCCGGCTTCATGACATCCGGCTCGATGCCCAACTTAGCCCTACCAGTGCGGCGAGGTGGAATAGCCCGCACTGGGCTAAGCACGCGTACTGGGGACACCGTGCGCTTTACCGCATAACACGGTGTCTGACCAGTACGACGCCCTCTCACTCCACGGTAAGCACGGGGAGTTGGCTCAGGTATCCTACCCGGCTTTGCCACACTCCTCGTGTGCCCCCCCCAAGAAATTTTTGGGTCTGACTCTCGGGCTCCCAACCGCGTCGCCGCGCTGCCTCCTCATACCAGCGCCTCTCTGCCTTCGCTGCCTCCAGCTCCGCCTTGGGACGGCGATATTCCCCTGGCTGAACCCAGGGTCCTTTGCCGTCCAGGATCTCCTCCCAAGTCCAGGAGTCCTGGGTTTTTTCCCACTGCTGTCGCTGCCCGTTTGCACTCCGCTTGATCTTAGATTGGTGGGTGGTTCTGTAACGATCGTCGTAATCCTCCTCCTCGGACGAGGAGGAGAGGCGAGAAGGATCAGACCAATATGCGGAGTGATTAGTTTCCATGATTATTTAATGAATCGAAACAAAAGAACACCATGAAACAATCGACAAACAGTCCCGTGTGGCACGAATGCAGACACGCGATACAACCACCCACAAAACACACGTGAAACCCCGGCTGCCTTAGTATGATTCTCAATCAGGGACAAACGATCTACAGCTGCCTCTGACTGAGAATCATACCAGGCCGAACACAAAAACCCCAACATAGAAAAACACACATAGACCAAACCCACCCAACTCACGCCCTGACCAACTAAATAAATACAAGAAAAAAGGAAAACAGGTCAGGAACGTGACATAACCCCCCCCTTAAGGTGCGAACTCCGGGCGCACCCGCATAAACTCTAGGGGAGGGTCTGGGTGGGCGTCTGTCCACGGTGGCGGCTCTGGCGCTGGTCGTGGTCCCCAACCCACCATAGTCAAACCCCGCTTCCGTGGTCTCCTCCCAATGGCCACCCTCCATGTCAAAACCACTCTACCAAAAGGCAGCACCGGACTGAGGGGCAGCACCAGACTGAGGGGCAGCACCAGACTGAGGGGCAGCACCAGACTGAGGGGCGGATCCTGGCTGGCTGGCTCTGGCGGATCCTGGCTGGCTGGCTCTGGCGGATCCTGGCTGGCTGGCTCTGGCGGATCCTGGCTGGCTGGCTCTGGCGGATCCTGGCTGGACGACTCTGGCAGGTCCTGGCTGGACGGCTCTGGCAGCTCCTGGCTGGACGGCTCTGGCAGCTCCTGGCTGGACGGCTCTGGCAGCTCCTGGCTGGACGGCTCTGGCAGCTCCTGGCTGGACGGCTCTGGCAGCTCCTGGCTGGACGGCTCTGGCAGCTCCTGGCTGGACGGCTCTGGCAGGTCCTGGCTGGACGGCTCTGGCAGGTCCTGGCTGGACGGCTCTGGCAGGTCCTGGCTGGACGGCTCTGGCTGGTCCTGGCTGGACGGCTCTGGCAAGTCCTGGCTGGACGGCTCTGGCTGGTCCTGGCTGGACGGCTCTGAAGGCTCAGTACCGACGGACAGCGCTGGGCAGGCAGACAGTTCATACAGCGCTGGGAAAGCAGGCAGCTCAAACAGCGCTGGGCAGACGGCAGACTTTGGCCGGCTGAGACGCACTGTAGACCTGGTGCGTGGTATAGGCACTGGCTGCGCTGGAGAGGAGGAAAGCTCTGACAGCGCTGGACAGGTGGAAACAGCTGGAGAGAGAACCCGGAGAGACAGCCTGGTGCGGGGGGCTGCCACCGGTGGACTGGTACTTGGAGGTGGCACCGGGTATACCGGACCGTGAAGGAGGACACGTGCTCTTGAGCACCGAGCCTGCCCAACCTTACCAGGTTGAATGGTGCCCGTAGCCCTGCCAGTGCGGCGAGGTGGAATAGCCCGCACTGGGCTATGCTGGCGAACCGGGGACACCATCTGTAAGGCTGGTGCCATGTATGCCGGCCCGAGGAGACGCACTGGTGGCCAGATGCGTTGGGCCGGCTTCATGACATCCGGCTCGATGCCCAACTTAGCCCTACCAGTGCGGCGAGGTGGAATAGCCCGCACTGGGCTAAGCACGCGTACTGGGGACACCGTGCGCTTTACCGCATAACACGGTGTCTGACCAGTACGACGCCCTCTCACTCCACGGTAAGCACGGGGAGTTGGCTCAGGTATCCTACCCGGCTTTGCCACACTCCTCGTGTGCCCCCCCCAAGAAATTTTTGGGTCTGACTCTCGGGCTCCCAACCGCGTCGCCGCGCTGCCTCCTCATACCAGCGCCTCTCTGCCTTCGCTGCCTCCAGCTCCGCCTTGGGACGGCGATATTCCCCTGGCTGAACCCAGGGTCCTTTGCCGTCCAGGATCTCCTCCCAAGTCCAGGAGTCCTGGGTTTTTTCCCACTGCTGTCGCTGCCCGTTTGCACTCCGCTTGATCTTAGATTGGTGGGTGGTTCTGTAACGATCGTCGTAATCCTCCTCCTCGGACGAGGAGGAGAGGCGAGAAGGATCAGACCAATATGCGGAGTGATTAGTTTCCATGATTATTTAATGAATCGAAACAAAAGAACACCATGAAACAATCGACAAACAGTCCCGTGTGGCACGAATGCAGACACGCGATACAACCACCCACAAAACACACGTGAAACCCCGGCTGCCTTAGTATGATTCTCAATCAGGGACAAACGATCTACAGCTGCCTCTGACTGAGAATCATACCAGGCCGAACACAAAAACCCCAACATAGAAAAACACACATAGACCAAACCCACCCAACTCACGCCCTGACCAACTAAATAAATACAAGAAAAAAGGAAAACAGGTCAGGAACGTGACAATAATCGATCAAATTGAAGACGGGTCTATCTGTTTTCAATACAGGAGATCAACAAACTAACGCTACGTTTTCATCTACACTGAACAAAAAATATAAAAACAACATGCAAAATATTTTAAGATTTTACTGACTTAATGTTCATATAAGGAAATCAGTCAATTTAAATAAATGTATTAAGTCCTAATCAATAGATTTCACATGACTGGGATACACATATGCATCTGTTGGTCACAGATACCTTTAAAAAAGTAGGCGCATGGATCAGAAAACTAGTCAGTATCTGGTGTGACCACTTTCTGTCTCATGCAGCGCAACATCTCCTTCACATAGAGTTGATCAGGCTGTTGATTGTGGCCTGTGGAATGTTGTCCCACTCCTCTTCAATGGCTGTGCGAAGTTCCTGAGTATTGGCGAAATTGACATAGATAAAATGCAATTGTGTTCGTTGTCCATAGCTTGTGCCTGCCCCATACCATAACCCCACCGCAACCATAGGGCACTCTGTTCACAACGTTGGCATCAGCAAAACGCTTACCCAGATAACGCTATACACACTGTCTGTTATCTGCCTGGTACAGTTGAAACCGGCATTCATCCATGAAGAGCACACTTCTCCAGCGTGCCAGTGGCAATCGAAGGTGAGTATTTGCCCACTGAAGTCGATTACGATGCCAAACATCAATCAGGTCAAGACCCTAGTGAGGACGATGAGCACGCAGATGAGCTTCCCTGAGACAGTTTCTGACAGTTTATGCAGAAATTCTTCAGTTGAGCAACAGTTAAATCAGCTGTCCAGGTGGCTCTTCTCCGCAAGTGAAGAAGCTGAACGTGGAGGTCTTGGGCTGGTGAGGTTTCACGTGGTCTGCGGTTGTGAGGCCGGTTGGACGTACCACCAAATTCTCTAAAACGATGTTGGTGGCGGCATATGGTAGAGAAATTAACATTAAATTATCTGGCAACAGTTCTGGTTGACATTCCTGAAGTCAGCATGCCAATTGCACACTCCCTCAAAACTTGAGACCTCTTTGGCATTGTGTTTTGTGACAAAACTGCACAATTTAGAGTGCCATTTTCATTGTCCCCAACACAAGGTGCACCTGTGTAATGTTCATACTGTTTAATCAGCTTCTTGATATGCCACACCTGTCAGGTGGATGGAATATCTTAGCAAAGGAGAAATGCTCACTAACAGGAATGTAAACAAATGTACACTTTTACCTACTTTCTACCAGCCACCTGTGAAACTGACACAACTCTAGATCGCCTTTACTCCGCATAAAAAGCTTCTATCCGCCTGCTTCCTGCTTAAAGCAAAATTTGAAACAGGAAGTACCATTGACACGCTCAATAAGGAAGTGGTCCGATCAAGTGAATGCTAAGCTACAGGACTGTTTTGCTAGCACAGACTGGAATATGTTCCGGGATTCAGCCCATAACATTGAAGAGTTTACCCAATCAGTCTCCGGCTTCATTAGTAAGCGCATCACCTACATTGTACCCACAGTGACGTACGTACATACCCCAACCAGAAGCAATGGATTACAGGAAACATCCGCACAGAGCTACGGGCTAGAGCTTCCGCTTTCAAGTAGTGGGACACTAATCCGGACGCTTATACGAAATCTCGCTGCGACCTAGGATAAGCAATCAAACCGGCAAAGCGTCAATACAGGACTAAGGTTGACTCCTACTATGCTGGCTCTGAAGCTCGAAGGATGTGGCAGGGCTTGCAAACTATCACAGATTCCAAAGGGAAATCCAGCCGCAAGCTGCCCAGTGACACAAGCTTACCAGACGAGCTACAGTAAATGCCTTCTATGCTAGCTTTGACCCAGGCAACACTGAACCATGCATGAGAGCACCAGCTGTTCGGGACGACTGTGTGATACAATCAGACATATGCCAACACACACATAACATGAGCACACCTGCATACTGACAACACTCAAACTCACTCACTCACACACACACACACACACACACACACACACACACACACACACACACACACACACACACACACACACACACACACACACACACACACACACACACACACACACACACACACACACACACACACACACACACACACACACACAAGCTGCTGCTACATCTTAGTCTACTAGCTATCCTGATGGGTCGGGGCAGCAGGTAGCCTACAAGTTAAGAGCGTTGGCCCAGTAAAGGTTGCTGGTTCGAAATCCCTGAACAGGCTAGTTGGAAAAAGATGCAGTTCTGTCCTTGAGAAAGTCAGTTACCACCCAACAACAACTGATCCCTGGTGCCGATGACGTCGACTAAGGCCCCCAGTGTTGCTCTGTTTCAGAGGGGTCAAATGTGGAAGACACATTTCAGTTGAATGCATTTAGTTGTGCAACTGCATAACCACCTCAATTACCTCGTACCTCTGCACGTCAACTGACTGGGTACCCCCCTTTCCCTTATATGTGTGTACATAACCACCTCAATTACCTCGTACCTCTGCACGTCAACTGACTGGGTACCCCCCTTTCCCTTATATGTGTGTACATAACCACCTCAATTACCTCGTACCTCTGCACGTCAACTGACTGGGTACCCCCCTTTCCCTTATATGTGTGTACATAACCACCTCAATTACCTCGTACCTCTGCACGTCAACTGACTGGGTACCCCCCTTTGCCTTATATGTGTGTACATAACCACCTCAATTACCTCGTACCCCTGCACATCAACTAGGTACTGGTAAATAGACATGTGATTTTTACTCATTATTGTTATCTGTTATTCACTGTGTATTTATTCCTTGTGTCACTATTTAAAACGTTTTACTCTGCATTGTTGGAAAAGGACCCGTTAGTAAGCATTTCAATCCACCGTCACTGTCTCATGTTAATACTGTATTACTCCGAAAGCTCTTACGAAGCATCCACCCAATCACCTCTTACTCTCACTCTTACTTTAGTCCATTTTCAAACAAGTCTCCACACCAATCTATTGCTGTCAGAGTCCTTAAAATAGCATGCAAATGTATTATATATGAAACCACATGTACAATACTGTTTCAGATGAATATGCAGAAAGACATCTACAGAGTACACTGTACATAACAGAAAGACATCTACAGAGTACACTGTACATAACAGAAAGACATCTACAGAGTACACTGTACATAACAGAAAGACATCTACAGAGTACACTGTGCATAACAGAAAGACATCTACAGAGTACACTGTACATAACAGAAATACATCTACAGAGTACACTGTGCATAACAGAAAGACATCTACAGAGTACACTGTACATAACAGAAAGACATCTACAGAGTACACTGTACATAACAGAAAGACATCTACAGAGTACACTGTACATAACAGAAAGACATCTACAGAGTACACTGTGCATAACAGAAAGACATCTACAGAGTACACTGTACATAACAGAAAGACATCTACAGAGTACACTGTACATAACAGAAAGACATCTACAGAGTACACTGTGCATAACAGAAAGACATCTACAGAGTACACTGTACATAACAGAAAGACATCTACAGAGTACACTGTGCATAACAGAAAGACATCTACAGAGTACACTGTACATAACAGAAAAACATCTACAGAGTACACTGTGCATAACAGAAAGACATCTACAGAGTACACTGTACATAACAGAAAGACATCTACAGAGTACACTGTACATAACAGAAAAACATCTACAGAGTACACTGTGCATAACAGAAAGACATCTACAGAGTACACTGTACATAACAGAAAGACATCTACAGAGTACACTGTACATAACAGAAAGACATCTACAGAGTACACTGTGCATAACAGAAAGACATCTACAGAGTACACTGTACATAACAGAAAGACATCTACAGAGTACACTGTGCATAACAGAAAGACATCTACAGAGTACACTGTGCATAACAGAAAGACATCTACAGAGTACACTGTACATAACAGAAAAACATCTACAGAGTACACTGTGCATAACAGAAAGACATCTACAGAGTACACTGTACATAACAGAAAGACATCTACAGAGTACACTGTGCATAACAGAAAGACATCTACAGAGTACACTGTACATAACAGAAAGACATCTACAGAGTACACTGTACATAACAGAAAAACATCTACAGAGTACACTGTACATAACAGAAAGACATCTACAGAGTACACTGTGCATAACAGAAAGACATCTACAGAGTACACTGTGCATAACAGAAAGACATCTACAGAGTACACTGTACATTACAGAAAGACATCTACAGAGTACACTGTGCATAACAGAAAGACATCTACAGAGTACACTGTGCATAACAGAAAGACATCTACAGAGTACACTGTGCATAACAGAAAGACATCTACAGAGTACACTGTGCATAACAGAAAGACATCTACAGAGTACACTGTGCATAACAGAAAGACATCTACAGAGTACACTGTACATTACAGAAAGACATCTACAGAGTACACTGTGCATAACAGAAAGACATCTACAGAGTACACTGTACATAACAGAAAGACATCTACAGAGTACACTGTGCATAACAGAAAGACATCTACAGAGTACACTGTACATAACAGAAAGACATCTACAGAGTACACTGTACATAACAGAAAGACATCTACAGAGTACACTGTACATAACAGAAAGACATCTACAGAGTACACTGTGCATAACAGAAAGACATCTACAGAGTACACTGTACATAACAGAAAGACATCTACAGAGTACACTGTACATAACAGAAAGACATCTACAGAGTACACTGTACATAACAGAAAAACATCTACAGAGTACACTGTACATAACAGAAAGACATCTACAGAGTACACTGTACATAACAGAAAGACATCTACAGAGTACACTGTACATAACAGAAAGACATCTACAGAGTACACTGTACATAACAGAAAGACATCTACAGAGTACACTGTACATAACAGAAAGACATCTACAGAGTACACTGTACATAACAGAAAGACATCTACAGAGTACACTGTACATAACAGAAAGACATCTACAGAGTACACTGTACATAACAGAAAGACATCTACAGAGTACACTGTACATAACAGAAAGACATCTACAGAGTACACTGTACATAACAGAAAAACATCTACAGAGTACACTGTACATAACAGAAAGACATCTACAGAGTACACTGTGCATAACAGAAAGACATCTACAGAGTACACTGTACATAACAGAAAGACATCTACAGAGTACACTGTACATAACAGAAAGACATCTACAGAGTACACTGTACATAACAGAAAGACATCTACAGAGTACACTGTACATAACAGAAAGACATCTACAGAGTACACTGTACATAACAGAAAGACATCTACAGAGTACACTGTACATAACAGAAAGACATCTACAGAGTACACTGTACATAACAGAAAAACATCTACAGAGTACACTGTACATAACAGAAAGACATCTACAGAGTACACTGTGCATAACAGAAAGACATCTACAGAGTACACTGTACATAACAGAAAGACATCTACAGAGTACACTGTACATAACAGAAAGACATCTACAGAGTACACTGTACATAACAGAAAGACATCTACAGAGTACACTGTACATAACAGAAAGACATCTACAGAGTACACTGTACATAACAGAAAGACATCTACAGAGTACACTGTACATAACAGAAAGACATCTACAGAGTACACTGTACATAACAGAAAGACATCTACAGAGTACACTGTACATAACAGAAAGACATCTACAGAGTACACTGTACATAACAGAAAGACATCTACAGAGTACACTGTACATAACAGAAAGACATCTACAGAGTACACTGTACATAACAGAAAGACATCTACAGAGTACACTGTACATAACAGAAAGACATCTACAGAGTACACTGTACATAACAGAAAGACATCTACAGAGTACACTGTACATAACAGAAAGACATCTACAGAGTACACTGTACATAACAGAAATACATCTACAGAGTACACTGTACATAACAGAAAAACATCTACAGAGTACACTGTACATAACAGAAAGACATCTACAGAGTACACTGTACATAACAGAAAGACATCTACAGAGTACACTGTACATAACAGAAAGACATCTACAGAGTACACTGTACATAACAGAAAGACATCTACAGAGTACACTGTACATAACAGAAAGACATCTACAGAGTACACTGTACATAACAGAAAGACATCTACAGAGTACACTGTGCATAACAGAAAGACAAAACAACATACATTCCAATTGCATCGCCATGCACATAACAGGATGCAGAAGTTCATGGTTACAAACAAATGATAAAATATACATATTTTTAGATATGGTCAAGCATACTTACAGAGTGAAGGGTAGACGTGTTGTATGTTAACTTACTGTCAGTCTATATGAATAGACACTGAGTGTGAAGTTTGAGATCTGTGGTTAACACATTGAAGTAGTCTGTTTCCATAGAGTTTAATAGAGGGCGCACTTGCTTCAAAACATGTTTTAGCATGGCTAAAGCCTTTGAACACAAACTTTCAGTTGGTTTACCGACTGTCATTAAACTTATGGAAGTTGAAGAAGAAGACATTAACTACTTTAAAATGGAGATAGTCCTCAATGGCTCTTCTCATTCTGTTGCAGACGACATAATGACAAAGATGGAGCCTCTATCCAAATCTATGTCAGGGACCAAGAAGCTGATGCAGAGGGCTTCCTTCCTCAGTCACACATACAGTGTTCGAGAGCATCAAAACTGTGATGCATCATGGGTAAATTGTGACTGACTGACTGAGTAGTTATTTATCATGCAAGGTAATTTGTAGATATAAAGTCAGCTGCAATGTCAAACACTCCTACATTTACATAACATTATAGCATTTGTAGCAAAAATCTCATTCAAATCATGGGACCGATAATAATATTTCACAGATTAACATCATGTTCAAATCATCTATAAGTGACTTTGATGAGCTTCACATAGAATTTTATACATTTGGATGATTTGGACATGATGTGCAAAAAATGCTAATATTGGTCACAAGACTTGAATGGGATTTGTGCCACAAATGCTAAAACATTAGCAAGTGGAAACAGTACCAGGGGAAACTAGAAAGGATTGCTGACATACCATGTCCATAGACTATTAAAAGGGTAAGGAAACCAATGTGCCCTTTTGTCATTTGGGTGAACTATATCTTTAACTAATTTACTGTAAAATATTATAGATATCATAGCAATATGTTAGTTCTCTTCAGTCCAGGTTCTGTGGTGGTTCTCTTCAGTCCAGGTTCTGTGGTGGTTCTCTTCTGTACAGGTTCTGAGGTGGTTCTCTTCTGTCCAGGTTCTGTGGTTGTTCACTTCAGGCCAGGTTCTGTGGTGGTTCTCTTCAGTCCAGGTTCTGTGGTGGTTCTCTTCAGTCCAGGTTCTGTGGTGGTTCTCTTCAGTCCAGGTTCTGTGGTGGTTCACTTCAGTCCAGGTTCTGTGGTGGTTCTCTTCTGTCCAAGTTCTGTGGTGGTTCTCTTCAGTCCAGGTTCTGTGGTGGTTCTCTTCAGTCCAGGTTCTGTGGTGGTTCTCTTCTGTCCAGGTTCTGTGGTGGTTCTCTTCAGTTCAGGTTCTGTGGTGGTTCTCTTCAGTCCAGGTTCTGTGGTGGTTCTCTTCTGTCCAGGTTCTGTGGTGGTTCTCTTCTGTCCAGGTTCTGTGGTGGTTCTCTTCAGTCCAGGTTCTGTGGTGGTTCTCTTCAGGCCAGGTTCTGTGGTGGTTCTCTTCAGTCCAGGTTCTGTGGTGGTTCTCTTCAGTCCAGGTTCTGTGGTGGTTCTCTTCAGTCCAGGTTCTGTGGTGGTTCTCTTCAGGCCAGGTTCTGTGGTGGTTCTCTTCAGTCCAGGTTCTGTGGTGGTTCTCTTCAGTCCAGGTTCTGTGGTGGTTCTCTTCAGTCCAGGTTCTGTGGTGGTTCTCTTCAGTCCAGGTTCTGTGGTGGTTCTCTTCAGTCCAGGTTCTGTGGTGGTTCTCTTCTGTCCAGGTTCTGTGGTGGTTCTCTTCAGTCCAGGTTCTGTGGTGGTTCTCTTCAGTCCAGGTTCTGTGGTGGTTCTCTTCAGTCCAGGTTCTGTGGTGGTTCTCTTCTGTCCAGGTTCTGTGGTGGTTCTCTTCAGGCCAGGTTCTGTGGTGGTTCTCTTCAGGCCAGGTTCTGTGGTGGTTCTCTTCAGTTCAGGTTCTGTGGTGGTTCTCTTCAGGCCAGGTTCTGTGGTGGTTCTCTTCAGTTCAGGTTCTGTGGTGGTTCTCTTCAGTTCAGGTTCTGTGGTGGTTCTCTTCAGGCCAGGTTCTGTGGTGGTTCTCTTCAGGCCAGGTTCTGTGGTGGTTCTCTTCAGTCCAGGTTCTGTGGTGGTTCTCTTCAGTCCAGGTTCTGTGGTGGTTCTCTTCAGTCCAGGTTCTGTGGTGGTTCTCTTCAGTCCAGGTTCTGTGGTGGTTCTCTTCTGTCCAGGTTCTGTGGTGGTTCTCTTCAGTCCAGGTTCTGTGGTGGTTCTCTTCACTCCAGGTTCTGTGGTGGTTCACTTCAGTCCAGGTTCTGTGGTGGTTCACTTCAGGCCAGGTTCTGTGGTGGTTCTCTTCAGTCCAGGTTCTGTGGTGGTTCTCTTCAGTCCAGGTTCTGTGGTGGTTCTCTTCTGTCCAGGTTCTGTGGTGGTTCTCTTCAGTCCAGGTTCTGTGGTGGTTCTCTTCACTCCAGGTTCTGTGGTGGTTCACTTCAGTCCAGGTTCTGTGGTGGTTCACTTCAGGCCAGGTTCTGTGGTGGTTCTCTTCAGTCCAGGTTCTGTGGTGGTTCTCTTCAGTCCAGGTTCTGTGGTGGTTCTCTTCAGTCCAGGTTCTGTGGTGGTTCTCTTCAGTCCAGGTTCTGTGGTGGTTCACTTCAGTCCAGGTTCTGTGGTGGTTCTCTTCAGTCCAGGTTCTGTGGTGGTTCTCTTCAGTCCAGGTTCTGTGGTGGTTCTCTTCAGTCCAGGTTCTGTGGTGGTTCTCTTCAGTCCAGGTTCTGTGGTGGTTCTCTTCAGTCCAGGTTCTGTGGTGGTTCTCTTCAGTCCAGGTTCTGTGGTGGTTCTCTTCAGTCCAGGTTCTGTGGTGGTTCTCTTCAGTCCAGGTTCTGTGGTGGTTCTCTTCAGTCCAGGTTCTGTGGTGGTTCTCTTCAGTCCAGGTTCTGTGGTGGTTCTCTTCAGTCCAGGTTCTGTGGTGGTTCTCTTCAGTCCAGGTTCTGTGGTGGTTCTCTTCAGTCCAGGTTCTGTGGTGGTTCTCTTCAGTCCAGGTTCTGTGGTGGTTTTCCCTCACACTCAGAGACAGAGGAAACACAGTGTGTGTGTGTGGGGGGGGGGGGGGTCTTTCTCTCTCTCATACTATATACAAAATAAACACATATATTAATACATGAATACATACGTATTGCCAGTGTATCATAGTCAGAGCCCTTGGGTCTCATGTTCAGAGCTGTGCACGAGTCATTGATAATGTCAGGACACTGTTGAGATAGAGAGCCGTGCCAAGGTCACAGTGAAAATGGTAGAAAATAGACTATTTTGGCACAGTAAATTAATGTCACCAGGTGTGGGGGTGGAATTGTAATTAATATAATCACCTGTGTGTCAGTAAATTAATGTGCACCTAGGAGAAACCCTGGAATCACTTGTGTGTCAGTAAATTAATGTGCATCTAGGGGAAACCCTGGGATCACTTGTGTGTCAGTAAATTAATGTGCATCTAGGAGAAACCCTGGAATCACCCGTGTGTCAGTAAATTAATGTGCATCTAGGGGAAACCCTGGGATCACTTGTGTGTCTGCTGTGGCATCACTTCCTCCTGTGGATCTCCTGTAAAGACAGTGAGATCTGCTCTCTAGTGACCTCCAGTGGAAGTTGATATATATCACATGGAAACCTGGCTATGGAAGCTATGGAAGCTATGGAACCTATGGAAGCTATGGAACCTAAGGAAGCTATGGAACCTATGGAACCTATGGAACCTATGGAACGCTGACCTCTTCATCGTGCAGTAGATGGTGACTAGAAGAGCTCTAGCAGTCAGGGCAGCCCCCACCCCCACCACAGGAACCCAGAGAAACACTGGAGTCTGGAGAGCTGCACACAGACCAGTGTGTGTTGAATACAGAAGATGGAGATATAACAGGGGGAACCAGGGAAGAAGAAAATGAAACAATATGTATTTAAATAGAGGCCTACTAATTGTGTCTTATGGTATAATGAGTGTGTAACATTGTTCATGATTATTTATGGTTGTTGACCTGTGTGATTATCAATGAATAAATGAACATTAGGTGTACTAACACTGAACGTCCACAAACACAGAAGAAGAGTTGAGACGTCCATATTTATTCTCAGCCTCACAGTAATATTCTCCTCTGTCCTCAGAGCTGATGTTAGTGACGCTGTAACTCTGTCCTCAGAGATGATGTTAGTGATGCTGTAACTCTGTCCTGATGCTTTAGGTGAGGTAACATTCTTCTTGTACCAGGTTTATTTATCCACCGGTGGGTTGGCATCACTGCTGCAGGTCAGAGTCACTGAACTGCCCTCCACTATTTCAGCAGAGGGACTGACTGACACTGAGGTGTTCTTTGGGCCATCTGGTGTTGAAGATGACAGAAAAAATAACAACTCATATAACATGTAAGGCACCAAGAGATGATGTAAATTAGTAGAGATAATATAGTATATTACTGTCACGAGAATTTTTGCCCAATGTTCTAACTGAACTATTTTATAGTTTTGACCAATCCCCGAGGTTTGTAAGACCCTGGGTTTAATAATATTTAGGCAAAGACTCAGCTTATGCAAAAGGTCCGTAAGGTTTATTCAGAGAACGTTCTAAAGTCAAAAATGCAAACACAGACATTTTATAACTCTCACCCCCACCTACGCACACACCCACTCATACACACCCACTCATACACACCCACTCTCTCTCTCTCACACACACACACACACACACACTAAATGGGCTGTATCTTTTCCCACTGTTCACATCCCTCGTTTATCACTGTTCTACCCATCTGGCAGTTCCTCGCAGTTCCCTGCCTCCCTAGATTAGAGGGACCTTGACAGGCCCTCTTTCCTGTCGTAAGTTTTTCAGAGTTCCAACCAGGTCAGGTCATGTATAGTTCAATTGTTCTCTGTATTCTCTCAGTCCTACATATCTCACCCTTAACTTGTCTTAACCAAACCTTATTGGATTTTAGTCTAATCATTCTTAATACATTTTACATAGTCTAATAATTACGTTACATGGGTGGAATTCTTTAGTCATTACTTTAAACATATAACGTCCCTTATCAATTACACTGACATGTAGAACCATGTATTAGAGAGATGATATCAATGACTTTCACTGTAGACATATCAACACCCCATGTACTCACATCTGACAGTGAGAGTCTCTTCTCTCAAAGCATTTTACAGCACAGGAGTAGTTCCCTGCATCCTCACTGGTGACTGGGTCTAGGATCAGACTGTTATAACTGGTGACTGGGTCTAGGATCAGACGTTCTTGTACCAGATGTAGGTGGGGTTGAGACCGACTGACTTGGTTCTACATCTCAGTGTGACTCTCTCCCCCTCTGACACAGACATAGGATCCATCTCCACCAGGATATCTAAGAGGAAACATCAGTCATATTTGACTCCAGACAGGCTTGTCATGTGATTAGACTTGTCCTATTACAGTGATCCTGATCCTAGTACATCTGGATGCCTTAAATTGCGTCTGGGAAACCGTGCCCAGATAACCAGTTTCCTCCTCTTCTTCCCTTTTCGATGTGACAGTCATCTCCCCCCCTCCTCTTTCACTCCAAAAACTGCATCCTCCTCTTTCTCTTCCTCCTCTTCTTTTACTGTAACATCCTCCTCCTCTTTCACTCTGAACGCGTCTTCCTCTTCTTTCACTGAAACGTCTTTCTCTTCTTCTTTCACTGTAACAGCTTCACCCTCTTTCACCCTCTACTACAGCCTCTTCTTCCTCCTCCTCTTTCACAAGAGTATCTTTCTCCGTCCAGCATACCTTCTCTTCTTCAGCAGGAGAGTAGCTTAGTAACCTCATGGTCGGAGATGTTAGCTAGCTAGGCTAATGCTGACTTAATAACCAGCCCGCTACCTGAATAATAACAACAATTCCGTAAATATGAAATTAAATCGGATAACTAACTAAGTTACACGACAGATAACTAACTAGACGACAGAAGTGATTTAAAACACAGTGGCTAATAAACACGAAAGCATCTAAAGAGCTTTATTGGTTCGTCTATTTTGTCTAGCAAGCTACCGAGGTGTCTGACTAACTATTGTTGCTGCTGTTGAAAGAAGCGTTCCGTCCACTAGATTATACGTCACACTAGCAGCATTGCCTTAAAGTCACAGACCGCAATCTGTTGACTGGAGTGGGTAACGCAGTTGAGTAAAATGTACATTTTATTTTCAGACAACAAGTGAAAGTGTAGGAAGCATTAGTTTTTACTCGCCAGTGTAACGATACAGTATGGTTAAAGACTTAGTAACTTAGTTGTATTGAAGATCTGGTAACCTATAAGCACAAACAGTTATGTTTTTGAATTGTCACATTTATATATTTTTATTTAACCACATAGGCCAGTTTAGAACAAGTTCTCATTTACAACTGCGACCTGGCCAAGATAAAGCAAAGCAGTGCGACACAAACAACAACACAGAGTTACACATGGAATGAACAAACTTACAATCAATAACACAATAGAAATGTCTACATACAGTGTGTGTAAATGAGGTAAGATTAGGGAGGTAAGGCAATAAATAGGCTGTAGTGACGAAGTAATTACAATTTAGCAATAAACACTGGAGTGATATTTGTGCAGAAGATGATGTGCAAGTAGAGATACTAGGGTGCAAAGGAGCAAAACAATAAATAACAATATGGGGATGAGGTACAGATGAAGTCGGAAGTTTACATACACCTTAGTCAAATACATTTAAACTCAGTTTTTCACAATTCCTGAAATTTAATCCAAGTAAAAATTCCCTGTCTCAGGTCAGTTACGATCAACACTTTATTTTAAGAATGTGAAATGTCAGAATAATAATAGAGAGAATTATTTATTTCAGCTTTTATTTCTTTCATCACATTCCCATTGGGTCAGAAGTTTACATACTGTCACACCCTGGCCTTAGTTATCTTTGTTTTCATTATTATTTTAGTTAGGTCAGGGTGTGACATGGGGAATGTATGTGTTTTGGTTTGTCTAGGGGTTTGTACATTTAATGGGTCAGGGACTTGTCTAGGTGTTTGTATGTCTATGGCTGCCTAGATTGGTTCTCAATTAGAGGCAGCTGTGGTTTATTGTCTCTGATTGAGAGCCATATTTAAGGCAGCCATAGGCATTTGGGTTTTGTGGGTAATTGTGTATGTTGTACGTTTGTAGCTTGTGTGTGCACTTACGTTTATAGCTTCACGTTTGTTGTTTTGTTTAGGTTTATAATAGTGTTCGTTTCGTGTTTTTTCTTTATTCTCAAATAAAAGAGAATGTATTTTCCACACGCTGCGCCTTGGTCCACTTCTTCCACTCAAGACGATCGTGACACATACACTCAATTAGTATTTGGTAGCATTGCCTTTAAATTGTTTAACTTGGGTCAAACATTTCGGTTAACCTTCCACAAGCTGGGTGTATTTTGGCCCATTCCTCCTGACAGAACTGGTGTAACTGAGTCAGGTTTGTAGGCCTCCTTGCTCACACTTTTTCAGTTTTGCACACACATTTTCTATAGGATTGAGGTCAGGACTTTGTGATGGCCACTCCAATACCTTGACTTTGTTGTCCTTAAGCCATTTTGCCACAACTTTGGAAGTATGCTTGGGGTCATTGTCCATTTGAAAGACCCATTTGCGACCAAGCTTTAACTTCCTGACTGATGTCTTGAGATGTTGCTTCAATATATCCACATAATTTTCCTCCCTCATGATGCCATCTATTCTGTGAAGTGCACCAGTCCCTACTGCAGCAAAGCACCCCCACAACATGATGCTGCCTCCCCGTTCTTCACGGTTGGGATGGTGTTCTTCGGCTTGCAAGATTATCCCTTTTTCCTCCAAACATAACGATGGTCAAACAGTTCTATTTTGTTTCATCAGACCAGAGGACATTTTCTCCAAAAAGTACAATCTTTGTCCCCATGTGCAGTTGCAAACCGTAGTCTGGCTTTTTTATGGCAGTTTAAAAATATTTAATTCAATATTTCATAAGAAATACAAAACATACACATACAAACGACAACATCATGCAAACATTAACTACATCACACCTGCCCAGACCCAGTAGAACCCACCTCCATCTCCATTAACTACATCACACCTGCCCAGACCCAGTAGAACCCACCTCCATCTCCATTAACTACATCACACCTGCCCAGACCCAGTAGAACACACCTCCATCTCCATTAACTACATCACACCTGTCCAGTCCTACTAGAACACACACTCACCTTAACTTCTTGTTAATCCAGCCGCTTTGTCAGATTTCAAAAAGGCTTTACGGAGAAAGCATACTATGCGATTATCTGAGGCCCCACACCAAAATACTAAATAAATCACTTTTTTTAAATGTATTTTTTCAAATCAAGTTTATTTTATATAGCCCTTCGTACATCAGCTAATATCTCGAAGTGCTGTACAGAAACCCAGCCTAAAACCCCAAACAGCAAGCAATGCAGGTGTAGAAGCAGGTAGGTAAGTTGAGAACACGTTCTCATTTACAATTGCGACCTAGATAAAGATAAAGTTACCTTTATCACTTACCTTTGAAGATCTTCCTCTGTTTGCAATCCCAAGGGTCCCAGCTACACAATGAATGGTTGTTTTGTTCGATAAAGTCCTTCTTTATATCCCCCAAAAAAGTCTGTTTAGTAATCTTTCAAAGAATCCAATACCAGTTCGTCCAAACAAGTAAAACAACGTTTCTTATTAATCCTAAATAAACTATTTAAGGTTTTTTTTAAATTCAGAATTCAGAAGAATGCCAAAGTCAGGTGTGAAGTAATATGGAGGACCAGCCTATTCCCTATGATGTATACTACAACAGAAATAACTTAAAATGTATAACTTTAAATTAAACCAATAATTTGAACTCATGACTTGAGTGATTAAAGTAAACCAATGTTTGGAAATACATAACGCCATCTAACCAAATATCAAAGAATGTTAGTTGAGAGAATGCCAAGAGGGTGCAAAGCTGTAATCAAGGCAAAGGGTGAATACTTTGAAGAATCTCAAATATAACATCTATTTTGATTTGTTTACCACTTTTTTGGTTACTACATGATTCCACGTGTAGACAATAGTTAAAATAAAGAAAAAACATTGAATTTGTAGGTGTGTCCAAACAATTGACCGGTACTGTGTATGCATTGTGGAGGAGAACTGATCCTAGATCTGTACAAAGGCATAACATCTACAGCAGGAACAACTGTCTGTGTTAGAGAACATATAAAACGAACTGATCCTAGATCTGTACAAAGGCATAACATCTACAGCAGGAACAACTGTCTGTGTTAGAGAACATATAAAACGAACTGGTCCTAGATCTGTACAAAGGCATAACATCTACAGCAGGAACAACAGTCTGTGTTAGAGAACATATAAAACGAACTGATCCTAGATCTGTACAAAGGCATAACATCTACAGCAGGAACAACTGTCTGTGTTAGAGAACATATAAAACGAACTGATCCTAGATCTGTACAAAGGCATAACATCTACAGCAGGAACAACTGTCTGTGTTAGAGAACATATAAAACGAACTGGTCCTAGATCTGTACAAAGGCATAACATCTACAGCAGGAACAACAGTCTGTGTTAGAGAACATATAAAACGAACTGATCCTAGATCTGTACAAAGGCATAACATCTACAGCAGGAATAACTGTCTGTGTTAGAGAACATATAAAACGAACTGATCCTAGATCTGTACAAAGGCATAACATCTACAGCAGGAACAACTGTCTGTGTTAGAGAACATATAAAACGAACTGATCCTAGATCTGTACAAAGGCATAACATCTACAGCAGGAATAACTGTCTGTGTTAGAGAACATATAAAACGAACTGATCCTAGATCTGTACAAAGGCATAACATCTACAGCAGGAACAACTGTCTGTGTTAGAGAACATATAAAACGAACTGATCCTAGATCTGTACAAAGGCATAACATCTACAGCAGGAACAACTGTCTGTGTTAGAGAACATATAAAACGAACTGATCCTAGATCTGTCCAAAGGCATAACATCTACAGCAGGAACAACAGTCTGTGTTAGAGAACATATAAAACGAACTGATCCTAGATCTGTACAAAGGCATAACATCTACAGCAGGAATAACTGTCTGTGTTAGAGAACATATAAAACGAACTGATCCTAGATCTGTACAAAGGCATAACATCTACAGCAGGAACAACAGTCTGTGTTAGAGAACATATAAAACGAACTGATCCTAGATCTGTACAAAGGCATAACATCTACAGCAGGAATAACTGTCTGTGTTAGAGAACATATAAAACGAACTGATCCTAGATCTGTACAAAGGCATACCATCTACAGCAGGAACAACTGTCTGTGTTAGAGAACATATAAAACGAACTGATCCTAGATCTGTACAAAGGCATAACATCTACAGCAGGAACAACGGTCTGTGTTAGAGAACATATAAAACGAACTGATCCTAGATCTGTACAAAGGCATAACATCTACAGCAGGAACAACTGTCTGTGTTAGAGAACATATAAAACGAACTGATCCTAGATCTGTCCAAAGGCATAACATCTACAGCAGGAACAACTGTCTGTGTTAGAGAACATATAAAACGAACTGATCCTAGATCTGTACAAAGGCATAACATCTACAGCAGGAACAACTGTCTGTGTTAGAGAACATATAAAACGAACTGATCCTAGATCTGTACAAAGGCATAACATCTACAGCAGGAACAACTGTCTGTGTTAGAGAACATATAAAACGAACTGATCCTAGATCTGTACAAAGGCATAACATCTACAGCAGGAACAACTGTCTGTGTTAGAGAACATATAAAACGAACTGATCCTAGATCTGTACAAAGGCATAACATCTACAGCAGGAACAACTGTCTGTGTTAGAGAACATATAAAACGAACTGATACTAGATCTGTACAAAGGCATAACATCTACAGCAGGAACAACTGTCTGTGTTAGAGAACATATAAAATGAACTGATCCTAGATCTGTCCAAAGGCATAACATCTACAGCAGGAACAACTGTCTGTGTTAGAGAACATATAAAACGAACTGATCCTAGATCTGTACAAAGGCATAACATCTACAGCAGGAACAACTGTCTGTGTTAGAGAACATATAAAACGAACTGATCCTAGATCTGTCCAAAGGCATAACATCTACAGCAGGAACAACTGTCTGTGTTAGAGAACATATAAAACGAACTGATCCTAGATCTGTACAAAGGCATAACATCTACAGCAGGAACAACTGTCTGTGTTAGAGAACATATAAAACGAACTGATCCTAGATCTGTACAAAGGCATAACATCTACAGCAGGAACAACTGTCTGTGTTAGAAAGGCCCAGCTGGATTGAATTGAGCTGTTTAAATGACATATCTGAATGTCAAATGATTTGTTCTGTTTGTCAATACAAGACAGGGTCTGTGGAGGCTTGGACTATCAGTGGGAGAATTGGGGGAGAATTTGACATGTATTAGTGATAGATTTTTGGAGGGACCCTTGTCACTACAGCCAATCAGTGAGCAGCTTCCCTTCCCCCACATATCAGGCAGTTCTGTTACTCACGACACTTCCTGCTTTCCTAAACAATGGAAAAGCCCACTGAGCTAAAGCCTTGACATTTTACCTAACCCTAACCCTAACCCACTGAGATAAAGCCTTGACATTTTTACAATTAGGAAATAATATGTCATGTTTTACTGGTACCTCAGCCAGCATTGTGAATGGTTAGGAAATAATATGTCATGTTTTACTGGTACCTCAGCCAGCATTGTGAATGGTTAGGAAATAATATGTCATGTTTTACTGGTACCTCAGCCAGGATTGTGAATGGTTAGGAAATAATATGTCATGTTTTACTCGTACCTCAGCCAGCATTGTGAATGTGAATGGTTAGGAAATGGTTGTGAATGGTTAGGAAATAATATGTCATGTTTTACTGGTACCTCAACCAGCATTGTGAATGGTTAGGAAGTAATATGTCATGTTTTACTGGTACCTCAACCAGCATTGTGAATGGTTAGGAAATAATATGTCATGTTTTACTGGTACCTCAACCAGCATTGTGAATGGTTAGGAAATAATATGTCATGTTTTACTGGTACCTCAGCCAGCATTGTGAATGGTTAGGAAATAATATGTCATGTTTTACTGGTACCTCAGCCAGCATTGTGAATGGTTAGGAAATAATATGTCATGTTTTACTGGTACCTCAGCCAGCATTGTGAATGGTTAGGAAGTAATATGTCATGTTTTACTGGTACCTCAGCCAGCATTGTGAATGGTTAGGAAATAATATGTCATGTTTTACTGGTACCTCAGCCAGCATTGTGAATGGTTAGGAAATAATATGTCATGTTTTACTGGTACCTCAGCCAGCATTGTGAATGGTTAGGAAATAATATGTCATGTTTTACTCGTACCTCAGCCAGCATTGTGAATGGTTAGGAAATAATATGTCATGTTTTACCCGTACCTCAGCCAGCATTGTGAATGGTTAGGAAATAATATGTCAAGTTTTACTCGTACCTCAGCCAGCATTGTGAATGGTTAGGAAATAATATGTCATGTTTTACTCGTACCTCAGCCAGCATTGTGAATGGTGTCTGAGGCGATGACATACTAGACCAGGGCAGTAAATCTAACACTTAGGTGTTTTTAGTCAAGCATGAAAGGTCTGGGGTGGTTCTGTGGTTATAAGTTACTGACCTTGGAATACATTTCTGGCCATGCTGGCAGGGTCTGAATAAAACCCAATGACCACCTGGCACACTGGCAGGGTCTGAATCAAACCCAATGTCCACCTGGCACACTGACAGGGTCTGAATCAAACCCAATGTCCACCTGGTACACTGGCAGGGTCTGAATCAAACCCAGTGTCCACCTGGTACACTGACAGGGTCTGAATCAAACCCAGTGTCCACCTGGTACACTGGCAGGGTCTGAATCAAACCCAATGTCCACCTGGCACACTGATAGGGTCTGAATCAAACCCAATGTCCACCTGGTACACTGGCAGGGTCTGAATCAAACCCAGTGTCCACCTGGTACACTGACAGGGTCTGAATCAAACCCAATGTCCACCTGGCACACTGGCAGGGTCTGAATCAAACCCAATGTCACACTGACAGGGTCTGAATTAAACCCAATGTCCACCTGGTACACTGGCAGGGTCTGAATCAAACCCAATGTCCACCTGGTACACTGGCAGGGTCTGAATCAAACCCAATGTCCACCTGGTACACTGACAGGGTCTGAATCAAACCCAATGTCCACCTGGTACACTGACAGGGTCTGAATCAAACCCAATGTCCAGTGGGATTGATCTGTTTGATCCAATTGTTTGTTTCAGTTTTCAGTAGTTGAATCCTTTGACGTATTATTGTTGATTTCAAAATTTTTCATTTTCAACAAATGAACTGGGTTGGTTGAAAAGTGATACTAAACTTACATACCAGCACTATTTTGACATAGTGGAAGATATACTGAATTTATACTGTTTTTCATACTAAGATGGACCATGGTGTTGCTTTTGCACATATTTGTTCATTGGTTTTGCAAGAATCTGTTGATTGGTCAGTCATTGGGTTAATTTCTTTTGCAATATGTTCAAATCAAGTCAAGCTTTATTTATACAGCACATTTCAGACATGGATGCAACACAATGGCTTCACAGGAAAAAAATATATAAAAAACAATGAAAATAAACAGAAATATTTACTACACAACAAACATAAGAGGATAAAAAACAGAAGACTAACAACTGAAAGACTAATGAACATCCTAAGGAAAATCCATTGATTAAAATATTAACAATTGGATGCAACATCCAACCCTAACAAGATGGACAAGCCAACACAGGTGTACCACATTCTGACTAACGAGATGGACAAGCCAGCACAGGTGTACCACATTCTAACTAACGAGATGGACAAGCCAGCACAGGTGTACCACATTCTGACTAACAAGATGGACAAGCCAGCACAGGTGTACCACATTCTGACTAACGAGATGGACAAGCCAGCACAGGTGTACCACATTCTGACTAACGAGATGGACAAGCCAGCACAGGTGTACCACATTCTGACTAACGAGATGGACAAGCCAGCACAGGTGTAACACATTCTGACTAACGAGATGGACAAGCCAGCACAGGTGTAACACATTCTGACTAACGAGATGGACAAGCCAGCACAGTTGTAACACATACTGACTAACGAGGTGACACCAATCAGTGCGTCCTACGTGCTAACGAGCTATACGTGTTAAAGTAAAGTCCAACCTCAAAATATAAATGAAAAACCGAAGCCTGTAACACCTTCCCCCTTAAGACAACAAATAAATCCTATATTTTCAATGGACAAGTTTGCTCACTACCAACAGAAAACAACTTCCATTTCACATTATAATCAACTACAATGCTAAACCTTCTACAATATAAACATGGTGTATACTGGCTGTCAACAATTAAAAAAGAGAAAAAAAAACATTTCTAAGTATATATATTTGCTACAATCTTATTTTTTTGAAAAAACTCACTAGCTTCTAGAACTCTCGTCCCCTTGAAACGAGCCCAAACAAAACTCATCTCCAATACGGAAAAATGTGTAGTCAAAATAAATTGTGATCCATGACAACGCACTGGCTAAACGCAAAACACAAATATTTTTGACTGCCCACCCTTGAGACAATCAGCAACCAGGTTGTTCTCACCACGGACATGTCTGATTTCAAGAGGAAACTCCTGCAATATCCGTAGTAACTTTCCACCTCACTGTGGAGCTTCTCTCTCTTTTCAGGGTTCACTAGATAGGCATGTTGTTGGATCGGGGCCCAGTCCCCAATGTCATGCATTAGTACATTTGGGTTGGCACATCTGAGAATGAACCCTGATATTCTAAAAACAGGGCAACAATGTCAATATAATTGTACCCAAAGAATTGTCAGTTGGTTGCATAAATAATTATCATGACTAAATGTTACATGAAATGTAAATATGAAATATTTGGTTGCATAGTCTTATTTTCAACAGCTTTTCAATTACATTGTGCTAGGTGGGATAGCCCCAATGTCAAAACACAGTTTTAACGTGTCCAAATCAATAACCAACATGCAGAAACAGTTTCTGATATATTGAAAACCTAAACAAAAAATGTGCTATGTACACAAACATCTGCCACAATAATCATATTACTTGTATTTTTTTAAACAAGCACCTTATAAACTGCACAGGCACCAGAAACACTGTTGTTTTGACAAATAGCAATAAATCAATGATATCAACTAGGGGGGAAATCAGGTTGTCCGTGCTGTTAAAACTAACACAACTAAAAAAACACATGGAAATGAGAGATATCTTTTACCTCACTGGTTAGAGGACAACCTGTAGAAGACAGTCAGCTACATTTTGGAGTGATGTATTTCAATTTAGGCATCGCTAAACAAAGGAACGCAACACTTATTTGTCATCACTCATCAATATCATGTTGAAATCAATTGTGCCGAGAAGAGGGAGATGAGGTTGCACGTCCTGTTCAAACTAACAGCTCAAAAACCACACAGAATCTGGGAATAATGTGTACATCCCTGGTTAGAGGACAATTTGTAGAAAACAGCCAGCTACATTTTGAAGTGTTGCATTTTGATTCAAGTGGGTCACCAACGTGGTAAGTGTAACAAGGCTCTTTTTTTGCTAATCACTTTTTGTTAAATCACATAAATAGTACTCTTTCAATTCAGAGCCTGGATTTCCCCCTGAAGCTAATATCCATATCATGTTGAAATCAATAGAACAGGGGGCAAACATTTAGGGTTCTACATTGTGAAATTCCTTAAAATACTCCATAAAAAAACATTAAAAACTTAAAAACATTCTACATACTACAATATTCAACATTGTGACATCATTTCTTTTATATCATGAAACAACTCCTTCATGTATTTTCTGATGTTTGATCAGAGATCTTTTAAGAGAGTATCTCTTGTCACAATGAACACAGCTATAAGTTTTCTCTCCTGTGTGTGTTCTCTGGTGTAGAGTCAGACTGCTAGATGAAGCAAAACTCTTTCCACAATGACCACAGCTATACGGTTTCTCTCCTGTGTGTGTTCTCTGGTGTACAGTCAGATAGTCAGACCGAACAAAACTCTTCCCACATTGACCACAGATATAAGGTTTCTCTCCTGTGTGTGTTCTCTGGTGTACAGTCAGAGAGCCAGATGTAGTACATCTCTTCCCACATTGATCACAGCTATAAGGTTTCTCTCCTGTGTGTATTCTCTGGTGTGATGTCAGATAGCCAGATCTACCAAAACTCCTCCCACATTGACCACAGCTATAAGGTTTCTCTCCTGTGTGTATTCTCTGGTGTGATGTCAGATCTCTAGATGCACCAAAACTCTTCCCACATTGAACACAGCTATAAGGTTTCTCTCCTGTGTGTGTTCTCTGGTGTCGAGTCAGATGGCCAGATGTAGTAAAACTCTTCTCACATTGAACACAGCTATAAGGTTTCTCTCCTGTGTGGATCCTCTGATGAATTATAATGCCTGATGAGGTGAATCTCTTCCCACAGTCAGAGCAGCAGTGAGTTCTCTTCCCTGTGGATCTCTGCAGGTGTTTCTTGAAGTGTTCTGATCTGGAGAGACTCTTCTCTGCCTCGTCAGCATCATGAAGTTGTTGAGGCTCCCCAGAGGATCCACAATAGTCCCGTCTCTCTCCTGCGTGAACAACAAAGTCAGACAGATGATTAAAGGCCCACAACAGCGGTAATCCACTGTAAAAGGTGATGCCAACAGCATAGCCATGATGTTGTACAACAATTGATGTCTGTAATGAATGTTAAAATTATTTAACAATTGTCTTAAAATGAGCAATTTGTCTTGTTTTCACATTAGTAGTAACATCTAACATCATTTCACACTACTTTGGATTATAATTGTAAGGCTAGATTGAATGTCCTGCTTAATATGTTTGCTACAGTATTATGAATGATGTGTAATTATTGAAGAACCACGTTAATGACAGAATCCATTTGGGTGTTAGTTAATATTATTATTCACCTTTATTTAACCAGGTGACCATGATGTCATAATGATAGTTTAACCAGGTGGTCATGATGTCATAATGATAGTTTAACCAGGTAGGCCAGTTGAGAACAAGTTCTCATTTACAAGTGCGACCTGCCAAGATAAAGCAAAGCAGTGCGACAAAAAACAACACAGAGTTACACTTGGGATAAACAAACGTACAATCAATAACACAATAGAAAGTCTATATACAGTGTGTGCAAATGGAGTACAGAGGTAAGGCAATAAATAGGCCATAGTAGTGAAGTAATTACAATTTAGCAAATTAACACTGGAGTGATAGATGTGCAGATGATGATGTGCAAGTAGAATTACTGGTGTGCAAAAGAGCAAAAAAAGTAAATAAAAACATGGGGATGAGGTAGGTAGTTAGATGGGCTATTTAAAGATGGGCTGTGTGCAGCTGCAGCGATCGGTAAGCTGCTCAGATAGCTGATGCTTAAAGTTAGTGAGGGAGATATAAGTCTCCAACTTCAGCGATTTTTGCAACTCGATCCAGTCATTGGCAGCAGAGAACTGGAAGGAAAGGCGGCCAAAGTAGGTTTTTGGCTTTGGGGATGACCAGTGAGATATACTTCCTGGAGCGCGTGCTATGGGTGGGTGTTGCTATGGTGACCAGTGATCTGAGTTAAGGCAGCCTAGCAAAGACTTATAGATGACCTGGAGCCAGTTGGTTTGGCGATGAATATGTAGCGAGGGCCAGCGAGGGCCAGCCGACGAGAGCAGTGGTATATGGGGCTTTGGTGACAAAACGGATGGCACTGTGATAGACTGCATCCAGTTTACTGAGTAGAGTGTTGGAGGCTATTTTATAGGTGACATCACCAAAGTCGAGGATCGGTAGGATGGTCAGTTTTACGAGGGTATGTTTGGCAGCAAAAGTGAAGGATGCTTTGTTGCGAAATAGGAAGCCGATTCTAGATCTAGTTTTGGATGGGAGATGCTTAATGTGAGTCTGGAAGGAGAATTTACAGTCTAACCAGACACCTAGGCATTTGTAGTTGTCCACATATTCTAAGTCAGAGCCGTCCAGAGTAGTGATGCTCGACGGGCGAGCAGGTGCAGGCAGTGATCGGTTGAATAGCATGCATTTAGTTTTACTTGCGTTTAAGAGCAGTTGGAGGCCACGGAAGGAGAGTTGAATGGCATTGGTAGGTGGATTGGATACCACCAGCAGGTATATCTGTCTGGTCACCCCCAAAACCAATTCCTCCTTTGGCCGCCTCTCCTTCCAGTTCTCTGCTGTCAATGACTGGAACGAACTACAAAAATCTCTTAAACTGGAAACACTTATCTCCCTCACTAGCTTTAAGCACCAGCTGTCAGAGCAGCTCACAGATTACTGCACCTGTACATAGCCCATCTATAATTTAGCCCAAACAACTACCTCTTCCCCTACTGTATTTATTTATTTTGCTCCTTTGCACCCCATTATTTATATTTTGCACATTATTCCACTGCAAATCTACCATTCCAGTGTTTGACTTGGTATATTGTATTTACTTCGCCACCATGGCCTTTTTTTGCCTTTACCTCCCTTATCTCACCTCATTTGCTCACATTGTATATAGACTTATTTTTCTACTGTATTATTGACTGTATGTTTGTTACACTCCATGAGTAACTCTGTGTGTTGTATGGGTTGAACTGCTTTGCTTTATCTTGGCCAGGTCACAGTTCTAAATGAGAACTTGTTCTCAACTTGCCTACCTGGTTAAATAAAGGTGAAATAAATAAATAAAATAGATCAGCAACGGTGGCTTGCAAACAGTGGATAGTAAGTAGCCCACCTTTGGAATAACTATGTATAGTTATAACTGTAGTATCCTGTATAACTGTAGTATCCTGTATAACTATGTATAGTTATAACTGTAGTATCCTGTATAACTGTAGTATCCTGTATAACTATGTATAGTTATAACTGTAGTATCCAGTATAGTCTGGGAGGAGGTGAAACCACTCAGGCTTATTTGATGTGATCTAATGTTTTGATCATCTAGTTTTCCTTACAAGCATTCAGTCACCAAAGGGGGTTCGGTCATTCCTTTGTTTATATACTGTCTCATTGACAAAAATATTTTGGATTATTTGTTTACATCATTCCTTTGTCTCGACATATACAGTAAACATGCTGAGGTTCTAATGTTGCCAAGGAGACACATTTTATTTATTTATTTACAATTTGGAGGGTTGGGGGTCTGACATCCAGGATACACATTTTATTATTTATTTACAGTTTGGAGGGTTGGGGGTCTGACATCCAGGCGACACATTTTATTATTTATTTACAGTTTGGAGGGTTGGGGGTCTGACATCCAGGATACACATTTTATTATTTATTTACAGTTTGGAGGGTCAGGGGTCTGACATCCAGGATACACATTTTATTATTTATTTACAGTTTGGAGGGTTGGGGGTCTGACATCCAGGCGACACATTTTAGTTCTAATGGTGCCGTTCTGTTATTCTTTTCAGCTTCTTTTTCCAAGCATCTTACATTACTCTGAGACGAGTTATCCTGGGATCTTACATTACTCTGAGACTTGTTATCCTGGGATCTTACATTACTCTGAGACTAGTTATCCTGGGATCTTACATTACTCTGAGACTAGTTATCCTGGGATCTTACATTACTCTGAGACTAGTTATCCTGGGATCTTACATTACTCTGAGACTAGTTATCCTGGGATCTTACATTACTCTGAGACTAGTTATCCTGGGATCTTACATGACTCTGAGACTAGTTATCCTGGGATCTTACATGACTCTGAGACTAGTTATCCTGGGATCTTACATTACTCTGAGACTAGTTATCCTGGGTTCTTACATTACTCTGAGACTAGTTATCCTGGGTTCTTACATTACTCTGAGACTAGTTATCCTGGGATCTTACATGACTCTGAGACTAGTTATCCTGGGATCTTACATTACTCTGAGACTAGTTATCCTGGGATCTTACATGACTCTGAGACTAGTTATCCTGGGATCTTACATGACTCTGAGACTAGTTATCCTGGGATCTTACATTACTCTGAGACTAGTTATCCTGGGATCTTACATGACTCTGAGACTAGTTATCCTGGGATCTTACATGACTCTGAGACTAGTTATCCTGGGATCTTACATTACTCTGAGACTAGTTATCCTGGGGAATAGTTTCAATACATTTGCAAAAAACCTAAACCTGTTTTTGCTTTGGCATTATGGGGTATTGTGATGTCATTATGGGGTATTGTGATGTCATTATGGGGTATTGTGAAACATTTTAGAATAAAGGGATGCACCGATATTACATTTTTGGCTAATACCAATATCTAATATTTTCCTTGCCCCAAAAAACGATACCGATAACCGGTATTTAAAATTTTAGAGGCCTTTTAAGCATTCTAGTACAGCATTCTAATAGTTAACACACACACGGATGCAGCGGTCTAAGCCACTGCATCTCAGTGCAAGAGGTGTCACTACAGTCCCTGGTTCGAATCCAGGTTGTATCACATCCGGCAGTGATTGGGAGTCCCACAGTAGTTGTCTGTTATTGGTGTAGAGAGGACGACAAAGGAGAGGGATTCCACATATGGATAGGAAGATACAAATTATCATTATTACTGGAAAAAAATCATTTAAAATCCAGGAATATTATAACTTAAGCTTTCTAGGTCAGTAGGTTACAGTAGGTTGTATCTCTCTAGGTCATGCCAGTAGGCTACAGTAGGTTGTAACTCTCTAGGTCATGCCAGTAGGCTACAGTAGGTTGTAACTCTCTAGGTCATGCCAGTAGGCTACAGTAGGTTGTATCTCTCTAGGTCATGCCAGTAGGTTACAGTAGGTTGTAACTCTCTAGGTCATGCCAGTAGGCTACAGTAGGTTGTAACTCTCTAGGTCATGCCAGTAGGCTACAGTAGGTTGTATCTCTCTAGGTCATGCCAGTAGGTTACAGTAGGATGTATCTCTCTAGGTCATGACAGTAGGTTACAGTAGGTTGTAACTCTCTAGGTCATGCCAGTAGGCTACAGTAGGTTGTAACTCTCTAGGTCATGCCAGTAGGTTACAGTAGGTTGTATCCACGTGGAAACAATTATCAACCCAATGTGGAAAGTGTCGATTTTTGGTCAACAACAAAATGAATGGCTTATTTGCTACGTGAGGTTTACTTGATCCAACAGAAGTTTCGTAATGCTTAAATTGTTATGTGGACACGTGACATACCGACAACTTTGATAAAAATACTATAGGAGTTGTCTCCAGATCGCTTTGCATATTCATGCTAGTAGCTTAGCATCTCTCTCCATTGAATACAGGCGGTGCATATTCATGCTAGTAGCTTAGCATCTCTCTCCATTGAATACAGGCGGTTGACGACAACAGCCCTCATAGAATATAAACAATAGATTACAATAATAAGATGTATCCACCAATCCAAAGAAAGGATAGGCGGGAGCTAGACAACCCGCAGTGCCGCTTTGTGGACAACGACTGCCCTTGTTTGGGCGGCGAGACATCTTGTCACTATATTCATAATCTTTGGTGTAGCCAACCCAACTCTCGCATGGCACTATTGGGGGGCACGGTGTGTAGTAAATCATCACTACATGAAAATCACTACATGCCGTGCCCCCCAGTCTGCGGTCAGCAGATAGACCCTTCTCAAATATATATGTTAAGTCACTTTTTGGAAACTGAGCAGAGAAAACAAGGGGTAGCTTGTTCTCTAGTCGTCTGATTCTAGACATATCAGTCATCATCCTGGGCCCTCCGTTGAAGAGGTATTGACGAGCCAACTCTGAAAATCCAAAGTTAAAAACCAATTTAAGGCGTTACTTACTGGTGTTACTCAGATCTCCTATCTCCACCTCTTCATCTTTCAATGTGACAGTATTCTCCCCTTCCTTCTTCACTCCAAAAACTGCATCCTCCTCTTCTTTTACTATAACATCCTCCTCCTCTTTCACTCTGAACGCGTCTTCCTCTTCTTTCACTGTAACGTCTTTCTCTTCTTCTTTCACTGTAACAGCCTCACCCTCTACGTCTTGTTTTACTGTGACATCGTCTTCTTCCTTCTCCTCTTTCACGACAATGTTCAGCCACAGACCTCCTTTCTCCGTCCAGCAGACCGCCTCTTCTTTAACAAGAGGGGAGAAGTTTAGGGAGCTCATGTTCGGGGATGTTAGCTAGCTAGCTATCATTAGCGACTAGGCTAGTGCTAACTTAACCAGCCAGCTACTATAGCTGACTAATACAAAATAACGTAATATTAAATTAAATAGGTTAACAAGTAGATACGACAGAAGTGTGTCTAAAACACAGTCGCTAATATACACCGAAAGTGTATAAATAGCTTGAATCTTTCGGCTATGTTGGCTAGCAAGCTACCGAGGTGGTTGACGAGCTGTTTATGAAGAACCGTCCACTAGATTATACGTCACGCTGGCAGCGTCGCCTGAAAGACGCACATCGCCGTCTGCTGACTGGAGGGGAAACGCAGTTGAGGATCATATTTATTTTCAGACAAAGATTATTGTAAATGGATTTAATTAAATAATACCATTATATTGAGACATACAAAGACAGGAATGTGTTGATTGATTAGTGCGGATAAAAAATGTTTACCACAGCATATTTAAGGCAGTTTCATTAAGTCATACTACATCTAAATTAGCAGCTAGCTACTGTAGGTCTATACTGCTCCTACATGGTGTAACAATACATCATGTAGATGTATATAATGAACAGACTAGGTCTATACTGCTCCTACACGGTGTAACAATACATCATATAGATGTATATAATGAACAGACTAGGTCTATACTGCTCCTACATGGTGTAACAATACATCATGTAGATGTATATAATGAACAGACTAGGTCTATACTGCTCCTACATGGTGTAACAATACATCATATAGATGTATATAATGAACAGACTAGGTCTATACTGCTCCTACATGGTGTAACAATACATCGTGTAGTGTATATAATGAACAGACTTGGTCTATACTGCTCCTACATGGTGTAACAATACATCATGTATATGTATATAATGAACAGACTAGGTCTATACTGCTCCTACATGGTGTAACAATACATCATGTAGATGTATATAATGAACAGACTAGGTCCATACTGCTCCTACATGGTGTAACAATACATCATATAGATGTACATAATGAACAGACTAGGTCTATACTGCTTCTACATGGTGTAACAATACATCATGTAGATGTATATAATGAACAGACTAGGTCTATACTGCTCCTACATTTTTGTATCATTATGTGTTATTTATTTCTCCTTTATTTAACCAGGTCGGCCAGTTGAGAACAAGTTCTCATTTACAACTGCGACCTGGCCAAGATAAAACAAAGCAGTTCGACAAAAACAACACAGAGTTACACATGGAGGAAAACAAACATACAGTCAATAATACAGTAGAAAAATAAGTCTATATACAATGTGAGCAAGTGAGGTGAGATAAGGGAGGTGAAGGCAAAAAAAGGCCATGGTGGCGAAGTAAATACAATATAGCAAGTAAAACACTGGAATGGTAGATTTGCAGTGGAAGAATGTGCAAAGTAGAAATAGAAATAAAGGGGTGCAAAGGAGCTAAATAAATAAATAAATACAGTAGGGGAAGAGGTAGTTGTTTGGGCTAAATTATAGATGGGCTATGTACAGATGCAGTAATCTGTGAGCTGCTCTGACAGCTGGTGCTTAAAGCTAGTGAGGGAGATAAGTGTTTCCAGTTTCAGAGATTTTTGTAGCTCGTTCGTATTAATGCAGATATTATGGACATTTTATTTAAAACATGTAATTAAACTATAATTGTAGCTCCTTTAATTTAGACCCAAAATGTATTTGCTATGTGTGCTATTGCCCGGCTATTAAAAGGAACAGGCGACTATTTGAGACTCAGCCTCAGAAATGTTTGGTCACATGGAATCAAGTGGTCACTAGATGTCTACGGTGCCAAAGAGAATTATAGTTGGGGGTGTTGGGAGTGTTGGGAGTGTTGATATAACGGTAATAATGTCACATGGAATCAAGTGGTCACTAGATGTCTACGGTGCCAAAGAGAATTATAGTTGGGGGTGTTGGGAGTGTTAAGTGTGTTGATATAACGGTAATAATGTCAAAATTCCACTTTTAACAAACTTCAGAATTGGTTAAAAAAAGGTTATGCCTGAGTGGTGCAGCGGTCTAAGGTACTGTATCGCAGTGTTAGAGGTGTCACTATAGACCCGAGTGGTGCAGCAGTCTAAGGTACTAGATCACAGTGTTAGAGGTGTCACTATAGACCCGAGTGGTGCAGCAGTCTAAGGTACTGTATCGCAGTGTTAGAGGTGTCACTATAGACCCGAGTGGTGCAGCAGTCTAAGGTACTAGATCACAGTGTTAGAGGTGTCACTATAGACCTGAGTGGTGCAGCAGTCTAAGGTACTGTATCACAGTGTTAGAGGTGTCACTATAGACCCGAGTGGTGCAGCAGTCTAAGGTACTAGATCACAGTGTTAGAGGTGTCACTATAGACCCGAGTGGTGCAGCAGTCTAAGGTACTGTATCACAGTGTTAGAGGTGTCACTATAGACCCGAGTGGTGCAGCGGTCTAAGGTACTAGATCACAGTGTTAGAGGCGTCACTATAGACCCGAGTGGTGCAGCAGTCTAAGGTACTGTATCACAGTGTTAGAGGCGTCACTATAGACCCGAGTGGTGCAGCGGTCTAAGGTACTGTATCACAGTGTTAGAGGTGTCACTATAGACCCGAGTGGTGCAGCAGTCTAAGGTACTAGATCACAGTGTTAGAGGCGTCACTATAGACCCGAGTGGTGCAGCGGTCTAAGGTACTAGATCACAGTGTTAGAGGCGTCACTATAGACCCGAGTGGTGCAGCAGTCTAAGGTACTGTATCACAGTGTTAGAGGTGTCACTATAGACCCGAGTGGTGCAACAGTCTAAGGTACTAGATCACAGTGTAAGAAGTGTCACTATAGACCCGAGTGGTGCAGCAGTCTAAGGTACTAGATCACAGTGTTAGAGGTGTCACTATAGACCAGAGTGGTGCAGCAGTCTAAGGTACTAGATCACAGTGTTAGAGGTGTCACTATAGACCCGAGTGGTGCAGCAGTCTAAGGTACTAGATCACAGTGTTAGAGGTGTCACTATAGACCCGAGTGGTGCAGCAGTCTAAGGTACTAGATCACAGTGTTAGAGGTGTCACTATAGACCCTAGTGGCGCAGCGGTCTAAGGTACTAGATCACAGTGTTAGAGGCGTCACTATAGACCTGAGTGGTGCAGCGGTTTAAGGTACTGTATCACAGTGTTAGAGGTGTCACTATAGACCCGAGTGGCACAGCGATCTAAGGAACTGGATCACAGTGTTAGAGGCGTCACTATAGACCCGAGTGGTGCAGCGGTCTAAGGTACTAGATCACAGTGTTAGAGGTGTCACTATAGACCCGAGTGGTGCAGCAGTCTAAGGTACTAGATCACAGTGTTAGAGGTGTCACTATAGACCCGAGTGGCACAGCAGTCTAAGGTACTGTATCACAGTGTTAGAGGTGTCACTATAGAACAGAGTGGTGCAGCGGTCTAAGGTACTGTATCACAGTGTTAGAGGTGTCACTATAGACCCGAGTGGTGCAGCGGGTCTAAGGTACTGTATCACAGTGTTAGAGGTGTCACTATAGAACAGAGTGGTGCAGCGGTCTAAGGTACTAGATCACAGTGTTAGAGGCGTCACTATAGACCCGAGTGGTGCAGAGATCTAAGGTACTAGATCACAGTGTTAGAGGTGTCACTATAGACCCGAGTGGTGCAGCAGTCTAAGGTACTAGATCACAGTGTTAGAGGTGTCACTATAGACCAGAGTGGTGCAGCAGTCTAAGGTACTGTATCACAGTGTTAGAGGTGTCACTATAGAACAGAGTGGTGCAGCGGTCTAAGGTACTAGATCACAGTGTTAGAGGCGTCACTATAGACCCGAGTGGTGCAGCAGTCTAAGGTACTAGATCACAGTGTTAGAGGTGTCACTATAGACCCGAGTGGTGCAGCGGGTCTAAGGTACTAGATCACAGTGTTAGAGGCGTCACTATAGACCCGAGTGGTGCAGCAGTCTAAGGTACTAGATCACAGTGTTAGAGGTGTCACTATAGACCCGAGTGGTGCAGCAGTCTAAGGTACTAGATCACAGTGTTAGATGTGTCACTATAGACCCGAGTGGTGCAGCGGTCTAAGGTACTAGATCACAGTGTTAGAGGTGTCACTATAGACCCGAGTGGTGCAGCAGTCTAAGGTACTGTATCACAGTGTTAGAGGTGTCACTATAGACCCTAGTGGTGCAGCAGTCTAAGGTACTGCATCACAGTGTTAGAGGCGTCACTATAGACCCTAGTGGTGCAGCGGTCTAAGGTACTGTATCACAGTGTTAGAGGCGTCACTATAGACCCGAGTGGTGCAGCAGTCTAAGGTACTAGATCACAGTGTTAGAGGTGTCACTATAGACCCGAGTGGCACAGAGATCTAAGGTACTAGATCACAGTGTTAGAGGTGTCACTATAGACCCGAGTGGTGCAGCAGTCTAAGGTACTGTATCACAGTGTTAGAGGTGTCACTATAGACCCTAGTGGTGCAGCAGTCTAAGGTACTGTATCACAGTGTTAGAGGTGTCACTATAGACCCGAGTGGTGCAGCGGTCTAAGGTACTAGATCACAGTGTTAGAGGTGTCACTATAGACCCGAGTGGTGCAGCAGTCTAAGGTACTGTATCACAGTGTTAGAGGCGTCACTATAGACCCGAGTGGTGCAGCAGTCTAAGGAACTGTATCACAGTGTTAGAGGTGTCACTATAGACCCGAGTGGTACAGCGATCTAAGGTACTGTATCACAGTGTTAGAGGTGTCACTATAGACCCGAGTGGTGCAGCAGTCTAAGGTACTAGATCACAGTGTTAGAGGTGTCACTATAGACCCGAGTGGTGCAGCAGTCTAAGGTACTGTATCACAGTGTTAGAGGCGTCACTATAGACCCGAGTGGTGCAGCAGTCTAAGGTACTAGATCACAGTGTTAGAGGTGTCACTATAGACCCGAGTGGTGCAGCAGTCTAAGGTACTAGATCACAGTGTTAGAGGTGTCACTATAGACCCGAGTGGTGCAGCAGTCTAAGGTACTAGATCACAGTGTTAGAGGTGTCACTATAGACCCGAGTGGCACAGCGATCTAAGGTACTAGATCACAGTGTTAGAGGTGTCACTATAGACCCGGGTGGTGCAGCAGTCTAAGGTACTGTATCACAGTGTTAGAGGTGTCACTATAGACCCGAGTGGTGCAGCAGTCTAAGGTACTAGATCACAGTGTTAGAGGTGTCACTATAGACCCGAGTGGCACAGCAGTCTAAGGTACTAGATCACAGTGTTAGAGGTGTCACTATAGACCCGAGTGGTGCAGCAGTCTAAGGTACTAGATCACAGTGTTAGAGGTGTCACTATAGACCAGAGTGGTGCAGCAGTCTAAGGTACTAGATCACAGTGTTAGAGGTGTCACTATAGACCCGAGTGGTGCAGCAGTCTAAGGTACTAGATCACAGTGTTAGAGGTGTCACTATAGACCCTAGTGGCGCAGCGGTCTAAGGTACTAGATCACAGTGTTAGAGGCGTCACTATAGACCTGAGTGGTGCAGCGGTTTAAGGTACTGTATCACAGTGTTAGAGGTGTCACTATAGACCCGAGTGGCACAGCGATCTAAGGAACTGGATCACAGTGTTAGAGGCGTCACTATAGACCCGAGTGGTGCAGCGGTCTAAGGTACTAGATCACAGTGTTAGAGGTGTCACTATAGACCCGAGTGGTGCAGCAGTCTAAGGTACTAGATCACAGTGTTAGAGGTGTCACTATAGACCCGAGTGGCACAGCAGTCTAAGGTACTGTATCACAGTGTTAGAGGTGTCACTATAGAACAGAGTGGTGCAGCGGTCTAAGGTACTGTATCACAGTGTTAGAGGTGTCACTATAGACCCGAGTGGTGCAGCGGGTCTAAGGTACTGTATCACAGTGTTAGAGGTGTCACTATAGAACAGAGTGGTGCAGCGGTCTAAGGTACTAGATCACAGTGTTAGAGGCGTCACTATAGACCCGAGTGGTGCAGAGATCTAAGGTACTAGATCACAGTGTTAGAGGTGTCACTATAGACCCGAGTGGTGCAGCAGTCTAAGGTACTAGATCACAGTGTTAGAGGTGTCACTATAGACCAGAGTGGTGCAGCAGTCTAAGGTACTGTATCACAGTGTTAGAGGTGTCACTATAGAACAGAGTGGTGCAGCGGTCTAAGGTACTAGATCACAGTGTTAGAGGCGTCACTATAGACCCGAGTGGTGCAGCAGTCTAAGGTACTAGATCACAGTGTTAGAGGTGTCACTATAGACCCGAGTGGTGCAGCGGGTCTAAGGTACTAGATCACAGTGTTAGAGGCGTCACTATAGACCCGAGTGGTGCAGCAGTCTAAGGTACTAGATCACAGTGTTAGAGGTGTCACTATAGACCCGAGTGGTGCAGCAGTCTAAGGTACTAGATCACAGTGTTAGATGTGTCACTATAGACCCGAGTGGTGCAGCGGTCTAAGGTACTAGATCACAGTGTTAGAGGTGTCACTATAGACCCGAGTGGTGCAGCAGTCTAAGGTACTGTATCACAGTGTTAGAGGTGTCACTATAGACCCTAGTGGTGCAGCAGTCTAAGGTACTGCATCACAGTGTTAGAGGCGTCACTATAGACCCTAGTGGTGCAGCGGTCTAAGGTACTGTATCACAGTGTTAGAGGCGTCACTATAGACCCGAGTGGTGCAGCAGTCTAAGGTACTAGATCACAGTGTTAGAGGTGTCACTATAGACCCGAGTGGCACAGAGATCTAAGGTACTAGATCACAGTGTTAGAGGTGTCACTATAGACCCGAGTGGTGCAGCAGTCTAAGGTACTGTATCACAGTGTTAGAGGTGTCACTATAGACCCTAGTGGTGCAGCAGTCTAAGGTACTGTATCACAGTGTTAGAGGTGTCACTATAGACCCGAGTGGTGCAGCGGTCTAAGGTACTAGATCACAGTGTTAGAGGTGTCACTATAGACCCGAGTGGTGCAGCAGTCTAAGGTACTGTATCACAGTGTTAGAGGCGTCACTATAGACCCGAGTGGTGCAGCAGTCTAAGGAACTGTATCACAGTGTTAGAGGTGTCACTATAGACCCGAGTGGTACAGCGATCTAAGGTACTGTATCACAGTGTTAGAGGTGTCACTATAGACCCGAGTGGTGCAGCAGTCTAAGGTACTAGATCACAGTGTTAGAGGTGTCACTATAGACCCGAGTGGTGCAGCAGTCTAAGGTACTGTATCACAGTGTTAGAGGCGTCACTATAGACCCGAGTGGCACAGCGATCTAAGGTACTAGATCACAGTGTTAGAGGTGTCACTATAGACCCGGGTGGTGCAGCAGTCTAAGGTACTGTATCACAGTGTTAGAGGTGTCACTATAGACCCGAGTGGTGCAGCAGTCTAAGGTACTAGATCACAGTGTTAGAGGTGTCACTATAGACCCGAGTGGCACAGCAGTCTAAGGTACTAGATCACAGTGTTAGAGGTGTCACTATAGACCCGAGTGGTGCAGCAGTCTAAGGTACTAGATCGCAGTGTTAGAGGTGTCACTATAGACCCGAGTGGTGCAGCAGTCTAAGGTACTAGATCACAGTGTTAGAGGTGTCACTATAGACCCGAGTGGTGCAGCAGTCTAAGGTACTAGATCACAGTGTTAGAGGTGTCACTATAGACCCGAGTGGTGCAGCAGTCTAAGGTACTAGATCACAGTGTTAGAGGTGTCACTATAGACCCGAGTGGTGCAGCAGTCTAAGGTACTGTATCACAGTGTTAGAGGTGTCACTATAGAACAGAGTGGTGCAGCGGTCTAAGGTACTAGATCACAGTGTTAGAGGCGTCACTATAGACCCGAGTGGTGCAGCAGTCTAAGGTACTAGATCACAGTGTTAGAGGTGTCACTATAGACCCGAGTGGTGCAGCGGGTCTAAGGTACTAGATCACAGTGTTAGAGGCGTCACTATAGACCCGAGTGGTGCAGCGGTCTAAGGTACTAGATCACAGTGTTAGAGGCGTCACTATAGACCCGAGTGGTGCAGCAGTCTAAGGTACTGTATCACAGTGTTAGAGGTGTCACTATAGACCCTAGTGGTGCAGCAGTCTAAGGTACTGCATCACAGTGTTAGAGGCGTCACTATAGACCCTAGTGGTGCAGCGGTCTAAGGTACTGTATCACAGTGTTAGAGGCGTCACTATAGACCCGAGTGGTGCAGCAGTCTAAGGTACTAGATCACAGTGTTAGAGGTGTCACTATAGACCCGAGTGGCACAGAGATCTAAGGTACTAGATCACAGTGTTAGAGGTGTCACTATAGACCCGAGTGGTGCAGCAGTCTAAGGTACTGTATCACAGTGTTAGAGGTGTCACTATAGACCCTAGTGGTGCAGCAGTCTAAGGTACTGTATCACAGTGTTAGAGGTGTCACTATAGACCCGAGTGGTGCAGCGGTCTAAGGTACTAGATCACAGTGTTAGAGGTGTCACTATAGACCCGAGTGGTGCAGCAGTCTAAGGTACTGTATCACAGTGTTAGAGGCGTCACTATAGACCCGAGTGGTGCAGCAGTCTAAGGAACTGTATCACAGTGTTAGAGGTGTCACTATAGACCCGAGTGGTACAGCGATCTAAGGTACTGTATCACAGTGTTAGAGGTGTCACTATAGACCCGAGTGGTGCAGCAGTCTAAGGTACTAGATCACAGTGTTAGAGGTGTCACTATAGACCCGAGTGGTGCAGCAGTCTAAGGTACTGTATCACAGTGTTAGAGGCGTCACTATAGACCCGAGTGGCACAGCGATCTAAGGTACTAGATCACAGTGTTAGAGGTGTCACTATAGACCCGGGTGGTGCAGCAGTCTAAGGTACTGTATCACAGTGTTAGAGGTGTCACTATAGACCCGAGTGGTGCAGCAGTCTAAGGTACTAGATCACAGTGTTAGAGGTGTCACTATAGACCCGAGTGGCACAGCAGTCTAAGGTACTAGATCACAGTGTTAGAGGTGTCACTATAGACCCGAGTGGTGCAGCAGTCTAAGGTACTAGATCGCAGTGTTAGAGGTGTCACTATAGACCCGAGTGGTGCAGCAGTCTAAGGTACTAGATCACAGTGTTAGAGGTGTCACTATAGACCCGAGTGGTGCAGCAGTCTAAGGTACTAGATCACAGTGTTAGAGGTGTCACTATAGACCCGAGTGGTGCAGCAGTCTAAGGTACTAGATCACAGTGTTAGAGGTGTCACTATAGACCCGAGTGGTGCAGCGGTCTAAGGTACTAGATCACAGTGTTAGAGGTGTCACTATAGACCCGAGTGGTGCAGCAGTCTAAGGTACTAGATCACAGTGTTAGAGGTGTCACTATAGACCCGAGTGGTGCAGCGGTCTAAGGTACTAGATCACAGTGTTAGAGGCGTCACTATAGACCCGAGTGGTGCAGCAGTCTAAGGTACTGTATCACAGTGTTAGAGGTGTCACTATAGACCAGAGTGGTGCAGCAGTCTAAGGTACTGCATCGCAGTGTTAGATATGTCACTATAGACCAGAGTGGTGCAGCAGTCTAAGGTACTAGATCACAGTGTTAGAGGTGTCACTATAGACCCGAGTGGTGCAGCAGTCTAAGGTACTGCATCACATCGTTAGAGGTGTCACTATAGACCCGAGTGGTGCAGCAGTCTAAGGTACTAGATCACAGTGTTAGAGGTGTCACTATAGACCCGAGTGGTGCAGCAGTCTAAGGTACTAGATCACAGTGTTAGAGGTGTCACTATAGACCCGAGTGGTGCAGCAGTCTAAGGTACTGTATCACAGTGTTAGAGGCGTCACTATAGACCCGAGTGGTGCAGCAGTCTAAGGTACTGTATCGCAGTGTTAGAGGTGTCACTATAGACCCGAGTGGTGCAGCAGTCTAAGGTACTAGATCACAGTGTTAGAGGTGTCACTATAGACCCGAGTGGTGCAGCGATCTAAGGTACTGTATCACAGTGTTAGAGGCGTCACTATAGACCCGAGTGGTGCAGCAGTCTAAGGTACTGTATCACAGTGTTAGTGGCGTCACTATAGACCCGAGTGGTGCAGCGGTCTAAGGTACTGTATCACAGTGCTAGAGGCGTCACTATAGACCCGAGTGGTGCAGCAGTCTAAGGTACTGTATCACAGTGTTAGAGGTGTCACTATAGACCCCAGTGGTGCAGCAGTCTAAGGTACTGCATCGCAGTGTTAGAGGTGTCACTATAGACCCGAGTGGTGCAGCAGTCTAAGGTACTGTATCACAGTGTTAGAGGTGTCACTATAGACCCGAGTGGCACAGCGATCTAAGGTACTAGATCACAGTGTTAGAGGTGTCACTATAGACCCGAGTGGTGCAGCAGTCTAAGGTACTGTATCACAGTGTTAGAGGCGTCACTATAGACCCGAGTGGTGCAGCAGTCTAAGGTACTGTATCACAGTGTTAGAGGTGTCACTATAGACCCTAGTGGTGCAGCAGTCTAAGGTACTGCATCACAGTGTTAGAGGCGTCACTATAGACCCTAGTGGTGCAGCGGTCTAAGGTACTGTATCACAGTGTTAGAGGCGTCACTATAGACCCGAGTGGTGCAGCAGTCTAAGGTACTAGATCACAGTGTTAGAGGTGTCACTATAGACCCGAGTGGCACAGAGATCTAAGGTACTAGATCACAGTGTTAGAGGTGTCACTATAGACCCGAGTGGTGCAGCAGTCTAAGGTACTGTATCACAGTGTTAGAGGTGTCACTATAGACCCTAGTGGTGCAGCAGTCTAAGGTACTGTATCACAGTGTTAGAGGTGTCACTATAGACCCGAGTGGTGCAGCGGTCTAAGGTACTAGATCACAGTGTTAGAGGTGTCACTATAGACCCGAGTGGTGCAGCAGTCTAAGGTACTGTATCACAGTGTTAGAGGCGTCACTATAGACCCGAGTGGTGCAGCAGTCTAAGGAACTGTATCACAGTGTTAGAGGTGTCACTATAGACCCGAGTGGTACAGCGATCTAAGGTACTGTATCACAGTGTTAGAGGTGTCACTATAGACCCGAGTGGTGCAGCAGTCTAAGGTACTAGATCACAGTGTTAGAGGTGTCACTATAGACCCGAGTGGTGCAGCAGTCTAAGGTACTGTATCACAGTGTTAGAGGCGTCACTATAGACCCGAGTGGCACAGCGATCTAAGGTACTAGATCACAGTGTTAGAGGTGTCACTATAGACCCGGGTGGTGCAGCAGTCTAAGGTACTGTATCACAGTGTTAGAGGTGTCACTATAGACCCGAGTGGTGCAGCAGTCTAAGGTACTAGATCACAGTGTTAGAGGTGTCACTATAGACCCGAGTGGCACAGCAGTCTAAGGTACTAGATCACAGTGTTAGAGGTGTCACTATAGACCCGAGTGGTGCAGCAGTCTAAGGTACTAGATCGCAGTGTTAGAGGTGTCACTATAGACCCGAGTGGTGCAGCAGTCTAAGGTACTAGATCACAGTGTTAGAGGTGTCACTATAGACCCGAGTGGTGCAGCAGTCTAAGGTACTAGATCACAGTGTTAGAGGTGTCACTATAGACCCGAGTGGTGCAGCAGTCTAAGGTACTAGATCACAGTGTTAGAGGTGTCACTATAGACCCGAGTGGTGCAGCGGTCTAAGGTACTAGATCACAGTGTTAGAGGTGTCACTATAGACCCGAGTGGTGCAGCAGTCTAAGGTACTAGATCACAGTGTTAGAGGTGTCACTATAGACCCGAGTGGTGCAGCGGTCTAAGGTACTAGATCACAGTGTTAGAGGCGTCACTATAGACCCGAGTGGTGCAGCAGTCTAAGGTACTGTATCACAGTGTTAGAGGTGTCACTATAGACCAGAGTGGTGCAGCAGTCTAAGGTACTGCATCGCAGTGTTAGATATGTCACTATAGACCAGAGTGGTGCAGCAGTCTAAGGTACTAGATCACAGTGTTAGAGGTGTCACTATAGACCCGAGTGGTGCAGCAGTCTAAGGTACTGCATCACATCGTTAGAGGTGTCACTATAGACCCGAGTGGTGCAGCAGTCTAAGGTACTAGATCACAGTGTTAGAGGTGTCACTATAGACCCGAGTGGTGCAGCAGTCTAAGGTACTAGATCACAGTGTTAGAGGTGTCACTATAGACCCGAGTGGTGCAGCAGTCTAAGGTACTGTATCACAGTGTTAGAGGCGTCACTATAGACCCGAGTGGTGCAGCAGTCTAAGGTACTGTATCGCAGTGTTAGAGGTGTCACTATAGACCCGAGTGGTGCAGCAGTCTAAGGTACTAGATCACAGTGTTAGAGGTGTCACTATAGACCCGAGTGGTGCAGCGATCTAAGGTACTGTATCACAGTGTTAGAGGCGTCACTATAGACCCGAGTGGTGCAGCAGTCTAAGGTACTGTATCACAGTGTTAGTGGCGTCACTATAGACCCGAGTGGTGCAGCGGTCTAAGGTACTGTATCACAGTGCTAGAGGCGTCACTATAGACCCGAGTGGTGCAGCAGTCTAAGGTACTGTATCACAGTGTTAGAGGTGTCACTATAGACCCCAGTGGTGCAGCAGTCTAAGGTACTGCATCGCAGTGTTAGAGGTGTCACTATAGACCCGAGTGGTGCAGCAGTCTAAGGTACTGTATCACAGTGTTAGAGGTGTCACTATAGACCCGAGTGGCACAGCGATCTAAGGTACTAGATCACAGTGTTAGAGGTGTCACTATAGACCCGAGTGGTGCAGCAGTCTAAGGTACTGTATCACAGTGTTAGAGGTGTCACTATAGACCTGAGTGGTGCAGCAGTCTAAGGTACTGTATCACAGTGTTAGAGGTGTCACTATAGACCCGAGTGGTGCAGCAGTCTAAGGTACTAGATCACAGTGTTAGAGGTGTCACTATAGACCCGAGTGGTGCAGCAGTCTAAGGTACTAGATCACAGTGTTAGAGGCGTCACTATAGACCCGAGTGGTGCAGCGGTCTAAGGTACTGCATGGCAGTGCTAGAGGCGTCACTAGAGGCGTCACCCGGATTCGATCCCGGGCTGTACCACAACCTGCCGTGATCGGGAGTTCCATAGGGCGGCACACAATTGGCCAAGCGTCGCCCGGTGTTTCCTCCTACACATTGGTGCAGCTGGCTTCCGGTTTAAGCGGGCGTGTATTCTATCCTATTCTACTGTATCTTAGTCTATGTATTACTCATCTCATATGTATATACTGTATTCTATCCTATTCTACTGTATCAGTCTATGTATTACTCATCTCATATGTATATACTGTATTCTATCCTATTCTACTGTATCTTAGTCTATGTATTACTCATCTCATATGTATATACTGTATTCTATCCTATTCTACTGTATCTTAGTCTACGTATTACTCATCTCATATGTATATACTGTATTCTATCCTACTGTATCAGTCTATGCCGCTCTGACATCACTCGTCCAAATATTTATATATTCTTAATTCCATTCCTTTAGATTGTGTATATTATTAGATATTACTTGTTAGATATTATTGGACTGTTGGAGCTAGAAACACAATTATTACAATTATGCTACACCCGCAATAACATCTGCTAAACTTGTGTATGTGACAAATAAAATGTGATTTGATGTATAGAGGTCTGGTGTTGGAGATCATTCCACACTCTGTGTTCTACTACCCAGGTCTGGTGTTGGAGATCATTCCACACTCTGTGTTCTACTACCCAGGTCTGGTGTTGGAGATCATTCCACACTCTGTGTTCTACTACCCAGGTCTGGTGTTGGAGGTCATTCCACACTCTGTGTTCTACTACCCAGGTCTGGTGTTGGAGATCATTCCACACTCTGTGTTCTACTACCCAGGTCTGGTGTTGGAGGTCATTCCACACTCTGTGTTCTACTACCCAGGTCTGGTGTTGGAGAACATTCTACACTCTGTGTTCTACTACCCAGGTCTGGTGTTGGAGGTCATTCCACACTCTGTGTTCTACTACCCAGGTCTGGTGTTGGAGAACATTCCACACTCTGTGTTCTACTACTCAGGTCTGGTGTTGGAGATCATTCTACACTCTGTGTTCTACTACCCAGGTCTGGTGTTGGAGATCATTCCACACTCTGTGGATCTCCTGCATGTATTTTCTGATGTTTAATCAGACCACTTGAATGAGAGTATCTCTTGTCACACTGATTAGGCTTCTCTCCTGTGTGGCTAAGTTCAAGTTGGCTACTGAGGTTCCTCTCAGCTCTAAGCTGAAAGTCGAAGGCCGGGGGGCAGTAAAACAGTTAAACAGTTATTGGGGGTAACGATTCTCAGCCGTTTTTGCTTTTCTTTTCAGTTTTTCCTTTTTTGGAAGAGAGCGGGAGTGGAGATGGCGCAACATTCTTCAAATAGGTCGGCTCCTGGGATCGGGCTGGCGAATACGGTTCGCTTTGTGTGGAAGGACAAGGAGATGGAGCGTGAAACTTTTGGAAGGACTATCTTAACGTGGATCCTTAAACTGACAGGGAAGGATGTGTTTTGCCTCCTAGGTTACCCGTTGGAGGGAACTTATGATGTGGCTTTACACACAGAAGAAAAACATGACGAGATCCTGAAAAAGGTGAGAGAAGTCGGAGGTGCGAGGCCGATGTGCCACTACGAGGTAACCAGCTTGGCAAAAAACAATTTCAGGATTGTAACTGTGAACATTTAGAACCCGTACGTCAAGGACGAGGAGGTGAGGGCCTTTCTGGAGAGATACATGGATGACATCTCCTCAGCAAGGCACCTCAAGGACTCCCTGGGCTTTTGGAACGGGAGGAGAGACTTCCAGGCCCTCCTCAGGAAGGACTCAAAGGGACTGGGCGGCTACCTTCATCCTCCAGCTATGTTCTCCCTGGGGGCTGACAGGGGGACATTGTTTTATGCACGTCAGCCCCCGTTTTGCAAGCGTTGTATGGCCTACGGCCACATCCTAGCCTCGTGCAGCACAAGAAAGTGCAGATTTTGTGGATCTGGGGAGCACGAGGCGAAGGACTGTGACGAGCTCAAGGCGTGCCACGGGTGTGGCTCGTCAGCACACCTGTGGCAGGAATGCCCGTCTCGTCAGAGGTCACACATGTCTGCGGCTGGGGGGGGAGCAGGGGCGGGGGATGGGGGAAGAAGGGGAGGCCCAGACTAAGAACCGAGCACAGGCCCAGAGGGGACGGCCTCACGGAAGGAGATGGAGCAATTAGTGGCAGCAGGAGGAGAGGGGGACAGAGAAGGCACGGGAGCAGCAGAACCGGGAGGAGAGGAGGGAAAAGAGGTGGAAGAAAGCAAGGGAGTGGAGGAGCCAGAGAAGGCAGCAATGGGGGGAGAGGTTGTGGAGAAGGAGTCGGTGGCAGGAACAGTGGAGGAGGAGGGGGAGTGGGGGGACAGCAGAATGTGGAGCGCCCTCGTGGAAGAGATGGGGGGAATGGTGGAGGAGCTTGTGGTGAGGGAGGGTGGTGTCTCCCTGTTACCGCCATCGCCAAAGAAGAGAGGGAAGAGGAAGGGGCTCTTGACAGACAGCGAGAGGGACGGGGGTATGGGGCGGAGGGGGTGGCGAAGCGAGTGATGGGGCGGGAGAAACTGTGTCCTCGCTGGCTTCCCCAGCCCCTCAACTCCTGGTAGATGATTTAAGGGGATAGATTAGGGATAATAAATAATAAAAACTTGTATGTTTAAAAAAAAAAATATTCCACTATGTCAAAATAGTGCTGGTATGTACGTTTAGTATCACTTTTCAACCAACTCAGTGCATTTGTTGAAAATGAAAAATGTTGAAGTCAACAATATGTCAAAGGATTCAACTACTGAAAACTGAAACAAACAAATGGATCAAACAGATCAATCCCACTTTTTTTGTTATAAAAGTCTTTTAATAAAAGTAAAACCTTGATTGATTATTAATTTTGCCTTTCCTCATTATTGACATTGGTAGAATTTCCACCACAGCACGTAGGGCGAACCGATTGGTGTCACCTCGTTAGTCAGAATGTCTTACACCTGTGCTGGCTTGTCCATCTCGTTAGTCAGAATGTGGTACACCTGTGCTGGCTTGTCCATCTCGTTAGTCAGAATGTGGTACACCTGTGTTGGCTTGTCCATCTCGTTAGTCAGAATGTGTTACACCTGTGTTGGCTTGTCCATCTCGTTAGTCAGAATGTGGTACACCTGTGCTGGCTTGTCCATCTCGTTAGTCAGAATGTGGTACACCTGTGCTGGCTTGTCCATCTCGTTAGTCAGAATGTGGTACACCTGTGCTGGCTTGTCCATCTCGTTAGTCAGAATGTGGTACACCTGTGTTGGCTTGTCCATCTCGTTAGTCAGAATGTGGTACACCTGTGTTGGCTTGTCCATCTCGTTAGTCAGAATGTGGTACACCTGTGCTGGCTTGTCCATCTCGTTAGTCAGAATGTGTTACACCTGTGCTGGCTTGTCCATCTCGTTAGTCAGAATGTGTTACACCTGTGTTGGCTTGTCCATCTCGTTAGTCAGAATGTGTTACACCTGTGCTGGCTTGTCCATCTCGTTAGTCAGAATGTGTTACACCTGTGTTGGCTTGTCCATCTCGTTAGTCAGAATGTGGTACACCTGTGTTGGCTTGTCCATCTCGTTAGTCAGAATGTGGTACACCTGTGTTGGCTTGTCCATCTCGTTAGTCAGAATGTGGTACACCTGTGTTGGCTTGTCCATCTCGTTAGTCAGAATGTGGTACACCTGTGTTGGCTTGTCCATCTCGTTAGTCAGAATGTGTTACACCTGTGCTGGCTTGTCCATCTCGTTAGTCAGAATGTATTACACCTGTGCTGGCTTGTCCATCTCGTTAGTCAGAATGTGGTACACCTGTGTTGGCTTGTCCATCTCGTTAGTCAGAATGTGTTACACCTGTGTTGGCTTGTCCATCTCGTTAGTCAGAATGTGTTACACCTGTGCTGGCTTGTCCATCTCGTTAGTCAGAATGTGTTACACCTGTGTTGGCTTGTCCATCTCGTTAGTCAGAATGTGGTACACCTGTGCTGGCTTGTCCATCTCGTTAGTCAGAATGTGGTACACCTGTGTTGGCTTGTCCATCTCGTTAGTCAGAATGTGGTACACCTGTGTTGGCTTGTCCATCTCGTTAGTCAGAATGTGGTACACCTGTGTTGGCTTGTCCATCTCGTTAGTCAGAATGTGGTACACCTGTGTTGGCTTGTCCATCTCGTTAGTCAGAATGTGGTACACCTGTGCTGACTTGTCCATCTCGTTAGTCAGAATGTGTTACACCTGTGCTGACTTGTCCATCTCGTTCGGGTTGGATGTTGCATCATATTGTTAATATTTTAATCAATGACATTTCCTTAGAATATTCATTAGTCTTTCAGTTGTTATTCTTCTGTTTTTTTATCCTCTTATGTTTGTTGTGTAGTAAATATTTCTGTTTATTTTCATTGTTTTTTAATAAATTTTTTCCTGTGAAGCCATTGTGTTGCATCCATGTCTGAAATAAATAAAGCTTGATTTGATTTGAACATATTGCAAAACAAATTAACCCAATGACCGACCAATCAACAGAGTCTTGCTAAACCAATGAACAAAATATGTGCAAAAGCAACACGTATCTTGGTCCATCTTAGTATGAAAAACAGTATGAATTCAGTATATCTTCCACTATGTCAAAATAGTGCTGGTATGTAAGTTTAGTATCACTTTTCAACCAACCCAGTTCATTTGTTGAAAATGAAAAATGTTGAAATCAACAATATGTCAAAGGATTCAACTACTGAAAACTGAAACAAACAAATGGATGAAACAGATCAATTCCACTGGACATTGGGTTTGATTCAGACCCTGCATGGCAAGAAATGTATTCCAAGGTCAGTAACTTATAACCACAGAACCAACATGCATGACTAAAACACCTAAGAAATTAAATTTACTGCCCTGGTCTAGAATGTCACCGCCACAGACACCATTCACAATGCTGCCTGAGGTATGAGTTAAACATGACATATTATTTCCTAACCATTCACAATGCTGGCTGAGGTACGAGTAAAACATGACATATTATTTCCTAACCATTCACAATGCTGGCTGAGGTACCAGTAAAACATGACATATTATTTCCTAACCATTCACAATGCTGGCTGAGGTACGAGTAAAACATGACATATTATTTCCTAACCATTCACAATGCTGGCTGAGGTACGAGTAAAACATGACATATTATTTCCTAATTGTAAAAAACTACCCACTCCTTTATCAACTAGTCTCCCATTGTTTAACCAGAATAACATGAATTGTGTCCTTCAGACTGTTAGTCCATAATCATATTCAGCTACTTAGATGTCATGTATTGTCATGTTATGTTCTCTATAATGAAACATCACCAAGTGAAATAAAGTTGATAAGATATTCTTAATAGACATTAAATAAAAAATAATTGTTCAGAAATCATTAATTATCATGTTGCTCTCATGAAATGAACTAAATATTTCACCATCATTCCCACTGCTGGTATTCACAGAGAATAATTACAAGGATCATATTTCTCAGTTGCATTGACCTGCAGACATCAGACACCCCCTCTCCCTTATGTGACTGAAATGTAACCAATCACACAAATCACTGAGCCAGCTTTGATGGACCAATAAAAATTAAACTGCACGTTTCTGCCAGCCAATGGGATAATTCCAGTACAGTACATGTGTAAAGGGATAATTCCAGTACAGTACATGTGTAGAGGGATAATTCCAGTGCAGTACACGTGTAAAGGGTGTAGAGGGATAATTCCAGTACAGTACATGTGTAGAGGGATAATTCCAGTGCAGTACATGTGTAGAGGGATAATTCCAGTGCAGTACATGTTTAAAGGGTGTAGAGGGATAATTCCAGTGCAGTACATGTTTAAAGGGTGTAGAGGGATAATTCCAGTACAGTACATGTGTAGAGGGATAATTCCAGTCCAGTACATGTGTAGAGGGATAATTCCAGTGCAGTACATGTGTAAAGGGTGTAGAGGGATAATTCCAGTGCACCGGTTATTGACTGGAGACTTAAAATGCTGAAAACAGGTCCCTAGTGGAATGACAACAACATGGCTGCTTGTTAAAGAAGAGATGGAGGGAGAGAGAGAGGTAACCATATGCTGAAAACAGGTGTATTTATCCCTGTGTTTCCTGTCTCTCTGTGCCAGTTCATCTTGTATGTCCAAGTCAACCAGCGTGGTTATTCCCGTGCCCATGCCTTCTCTATTCTCTTTTTTATAGTCCTTCCGGTTCTGACCCTTGCCTGTATTCTGGATTCTGTACCCGCCTGCCTAACCAGTCTGCCTGCCTTGACCTCGAGCCTGCCTGCCACTCTGTACCTCCTGGACTCTGAACTGGTTTTGACCTTTTGCCTGTTCACGACCATTCTCTTGCCTACTCCCTTTTTGGATCAATAAACATCTAAGTGTCCAACCATCTGCCTCCTGTGTCTGCATCTGGTTCTCGCCTTGTGCCCTGATACATATGTGTACTTGGTTAGGAGACTCTCCTGTGTCTGCATCTGGTTCTCGCCTTGTGCCCTGACACATATGTGTACTTGGTTAGGAGACTCTCCTGTGTCTGCATCTGGTTCTCGCCTTGTGCCCTGATACATATGTGTACTTGGTTAGGAGACTCTCCTGTGTCTGCATCTGGTTCTCGCCTTGTGCCCTGATACATATGTGTACTTGGTTAGGAGACTCTCCTGTGTCTGCATCTGGTTCTCGCCTTGTGCCCTGATACATATGTGTACTTGGTTAGGAGACTCTCCTGTGTCTGCATCTGGTTCTCGCCTTGTGCCCTGATACATATGTGTACTTGGTTAGGAGACTCTCCTGTGTCTGCATCTGGTTCTCGCCTTGTGCCCTGATACATATGTGTACTTGGTTAGGAGACTCTCCTGTGTCTGCATCTGGTTCTCGCCTTGTACCCTGATACATATGTGTACTTGGTTAGGAGACTCTCCTGTGTCTGCATCTGGTTCTCGCCTTGTGCCCTGACACATATGTGTACTTGGTTAGGAGACTCTCCTGTGTCTGCATCTGGTTCTCGCCTTGTGCCCTGACACATATGTGTACTTGGTTAGGAGACTCTCCTGTGTCTGCATCTGGTTCTCGCCTTGTGCCCTGACACATATGTGTACTTGGTTAGGAGACTCTCCTGTGTCTGCATCTGGTTCTCGCCTTGTGCCCTGACACATATGTGTACTTGGTTAGGAGACTCTCCTGTGTCTGCAACTGGTTCTCGCCTTGTGCCCTGATACATATGTGTACTTGGTTAGGAGACTCTCCTGTGTCTGCATCTGGTTCTCGCCTTGTGCCCTGACACATATGTGTACTTGGTTAGGAGACTCTCCTGTGTCTGCAACTGGTTCTCGCCTTGTGCCCTGATACATATGTGTACTTGGTTAGGAGACTCTCCTGTGTCTGCATCTGGTTCTCGCCTTGTGCCCTGATACATATGTGTACTTGGTTAGGAGACTCTCCTGTGTCTGCATCTGGTTCTCGCCTTGTGCCCTGACACATATGTGTACTTGGTTAGGAGACTCTCCTGTGTCTGCAACTGGTTCTCGCCTTGTGCCCTGATACATATGTGTACTTGGTTAGGAGACTCTCCTGTGTCTGCATCTGGTTCTCGCCTTGTGCCCTGATACATATGTGTACTTGGTTAGGAGACTCTCCTGTGAGCGATGCAGAGAAGCCCCTGTATTGTCCCTGAATAGTCGCTGCTCCGTCTGTTGCATTACCAACACACTGTTTGATATCTATGTCCATCTTCTCAAGGGTCTGTTTCACCAGGTCCACAAAGTACTGTCCAGTCGATGACTCACAGTCAATGACCTCAATGAGTCTCTGGTGGACAACATCAGTGACATATCGCAGAACTAGTGCACACTGGTCTTTGGATGTTAAATCCTGTGTTGTGTCCATTCGTATCGAGAACATCCCTGCCTTTCTCACTTCAACAGCAACTGTCTGCTGAATCAACATTCTGATGACTTCAATGACTTTATTTGCTGTTGTTTTGGACGTCATAGTTACCAAGGACCCTCTGCCTTTACTTCCCATCTGCTTCTTGCTCTTCTCAATGCTCCACTAACATGCTCTTGTAGGCAGACATCATATTTGCTTAGCAACAATATAAGCTCAAGAAACGTGTCGTGATTGACGGCCATGTTTTCCAAGTTATATGCAGCTTTGTGTCTGTGTCCTCTGTAGCTACGCCCACATTTACCAATAACTTTAACTACATCAATCACACGTTCCGTTCCTGCCTCCTCTTTCTGACCTGGTCTCGTTGAACTGACATTATCACTCAGAAGGGTACGGATGTCTGCTTTGCTGGCTCTGAGGAAAAAGGCTTCTGCACTTTCTCTATGGGTCTTGCTTCTCTCATGTTCCTGTACTCTCTGATGGGCATGTTTCCAGGCCTTCTTTTGACAAATGCACTTTCACTGGCTGAAGGTTTTGCGAATGCAAGACATACTGAGCAGAACAAGGAGTGAGTTACTTCATTGTATGTCAGCCATTTTCTGTTTGTTCCATCTTTGGAGTGGAATACATTGGGAATTACTTTTTGAAGGGGTTGTTTTGGGTGGTACTGAAAAAATAAGTCAAAATCCTTGGACTGAGGACGGAAAAAATAATCAAAATGATTTTCAGTGCCACTCTGTCCCTTCCTATTTTCCCTGTACTGGGCTCTGAACCTCTCTCTCTCTCTCTCTCTGTCTCTCTCTCTTTCTCTCTCTCTCTCTCTCTCTCTCTGTCTCTCTCTCTCTCTCTCTCTCTCTCTCTCTCTTTCTCTCTTTCTCTCTCTCTCTCTCTGTCTCTCTCTCTCTCTCTCTCTCTCTCTCTCTGTCTCTCTCTCTCTCTCTCTCTCTCTCTCTCTCTCTCTCTCTCTCTCTCTCTCTCTCTCTCTCTCTCTCTCTCTCTCTCTCTCTCTCTCTCTCTCTCTCTCTCTCTGTCTCTCTCTCTCTCTCTCTCTCTCTCTCTCTCTCTCTCTCTCTCTCTCTCTCTCTCTCTCTGTCTCTCTCTCTCTCTCTCTCTCTGTCTCTCTCTCTCTCTCTCTCTTTCTCTCTCTCTCTCTCTCTCTCTCTCTCTCTCTGGTTGCTCTGCAGAATTGTAAGAACCGACGCAGGACAGGAGAAGCAGGTACGGGGAGTCAAACATTTATTCTGGAACGGACAAAGAACACAACAGGAACAGCGTAGGCACACGGATAAACAAGAACTATGACAAACAATCCCGAAGCAGGGAACAGAGCTAGGAAACAGACAGTTATAGGGAAGGAAATTACACAAGTAATTGAGTCCACGTGAGTCCAATGAGCGCTGATGCGCGTGACGGGGAAAGGCAGGTGTGTGTACTGAAAGTGGCTTGAGTGCGTAATGTTGGGGAGGAAGAGCGGGAGCAGGCGTGACAAGAATGAGAATAACATTGTAAATAACCTCAATTTAAACTTGTATTGCTGTGCAGTCATCGATTGTATGCCCCTCCCCGATTACAGTCCTACTGATAATCTCATAAATAAAGCACATATTAATCTAAAATCATAGCCTCCATGTTTAGGTTTGTGCTCTGAAGTTGTACCTGAAGGTTCCTGCTCTGAGTCTGACTCTGAACTGACCACCATCTCCAGTTCTGCAGGAGCACCTGGAGGTTCCTGCTCTGAGTCTGACTCTGAACTGACCACCATCTCCAGTTCTGCAGGAGCACCTGAAGGTTCCTGCTCTGAGTCTGACTCTGAACGGACCACCATCTCCAGTTCTGCAGGAGCACCTGAAGGTTCCTGCTCTGAGTCTGACTCTGAACTGACCACCATCTCCAGTTCTGCAGGAGCACCTGGAGGTTCCTGCTCTGAGTCTGACTCTGAACGGACCACCATCTCCAGTTCTGCAGGAGCACCTGAAGGTTCCTGCTCTGAGTCTGACTCTGAACTGACCACCATCTCCAGTTCTGCAGGAGCACCTGAAGGTTCCTGCTCTGAGTCTGACTCTGAACTGACCATCGTCTCCAGTTCTGCAGGAGCACCTGGAGGTTCCTGCTCTGAGTCTGACTCTGAACTGACCACCATCTCCAGTTCTGCAGGAGCACCTGAAGGTTCCTGCTCTGAGTCTGACTCTGAACTGACCACCGTCTCCAGTTCTGCAGGAGCACCTGAAGGTTCCTGCTCTGAGTCTGACTCTGAACTGACCACCATCTCCAGTTCTGCAGGAGCACCTGAAGCTCTAGTGCTGCTGCTGCTTCCTTCTCCACCTTTACAAAGAAAATACTCTGTTATCTAACTATCAGTAGTGAGGCAGTAGGCTACATTCTACATTAATACAGCTCTGGTAAAAATTAAGAGTGGTCTGTTAATTTGGAGTAGTCTGTTAATTTGGAGTAGTCTGTTAATTTGGAGTGGTCTGTTAATTTGGAGTGGTCTGTTAATTTAACCCAGAGCTGTACATTATTGTAACTTGTAATGCTGGTACTAATGGTAATAATGATCTTTGTCATTTCCTGTACAGTGTATGTGCACTTTCCCCAGCTTATGTGGCAGGAGTCATGACCTGGCGAATATGTTGCTTATTTTGCAGCATTTAGCTGCGTCTGTGGCAAGGGCCTTTCTCTTTTTTTATTCTCTCCCTCTCTGCTCCACCTTTCCTTTTCTGACCGTCCATTTCGGCGTGTGACTTGTCTAAAATGTTATCGGTAGAGAAGCAGGTAGACGGTTGCTATGTGCGTCGCGGAGAGACCTGATGTAGTTTTTGCGCAGGGACACTGCAGCGAGATAGTGAGAGTCGCGCCTGATGCGTGGATTCTCCGTCAACTCATTCCTGCTTGCTATATTATAGCTGGTCAAGTTGACTATTCACGGCAGGCCAAAACGACCCTCAGGCCACCGGGAAATGTCCTGGTGCTCCCTACGGCCAGTCCGCCACTGCCGCTCAGCCATCGCTCATCCATATACTTATATGTACATATTCTCATTCACCCCTTTAGATTTGTGTGTATTAGGTAGTTGTTATTAGGGATTATTAGGGAATTGTTAGATTACTTGTTAGATATTACTGCACTGTCAGAACTAGAAGCACAAGCATTTCGCTACACTCGCATTAACATCTGCTAACCATGTGTACGTGAACAATAACATTTGATTAGATTTTCCAGTTAGCTACAAACTTGAAAGAGGGAACTTTAGCATAAAACCCACATGGAAAACTGAGATTCGGCAAATAACATTTAAAGAGTGGCTTATTTGACACCAAACCAACAACAGTAGTTACTAAAACATAAATTACTAATGTACGATGTAAAAGTTGGATTTTATGATGTAATGTCAACTTTATACATTTCTATCCCCGGGACCAAAAACTCATGCTTCCTACATTGAACTTGTCTGCACATTTTAAATATACGTTTTACTCAACTGCGTTACCCACTTCAGTCAACAGATGGCGGTCTGCGACTTTAAGGCAATGCTGTTAGTGTGACGTGTAATCTAGTGGACGGAACGCTTCTTTCAACAGCAGCAACAGTTCGTCAGCCACCTCGGTAGCTTGCTAGACAAAATAGCCGAACCAATAAAGCTCTTTAGACGCTTTAGTGTATATTAGCCACTGTGTTTTAAACCCTATTCTGTCGTCTAGTTAGTTATCCGATTTAAATTTATATTTACTTTGTTGTTTTTGGTCAGCTAGTGGGCTGGTTAAGTTAGCATTAGCATAGCTAGCGGGCTGGTTAAGTTAGCATTAGCCTAGCTAGCTAACATCCCCGACCATGAGGTCACTAAGCTACTCTCCTCCTGATAAAGAAGTGACAGAGGGGGAGAAAGAAGTTTTCATGAAAGAGGAGGAGGAAGAGAAGGATCTTACAATACAAAAACAAGTAGAGGGTGAGGCTGTTACTGTGAAAGAAGAGAAAGACGTTTCAGTGAAAGAAGAGGAAGACACGTTCAGAGTAAAAGAAGAGGAGGCTGCAGTTTTTGGGGTGAAAGAGGAGGAGGGGGAGAGCACTGTCACATCGAAAAAGGAGGAGGAAGAAGAGGAGGAAACGGGATATCTGGGCCCGGTTTCCCAAACGCATCTTTTTTTTTTTTTTTTTTTTTTTTTTTTTTAAATAAATTTTATCCCCTTTTCTCCCCAATTTTCGTGGTATCCAATCGCTAGTAATTACTATCTTGTCTCATCGCTACAACTCCCGTACGGGCTCGGGAGAGACGAAGGTCGAAAGCCATGCGTCCTCCGAAGCACAACCCAACCAAGCCGCACTGCTTCTTTAACACAGCGCGCCTCCAACCCGGAAGCCAGCCACACCAATGTGTCGGAGGAAACACCGTGCACCTGGCCCCCTCGGTTAGCGCGCACTGCGCCCGGCCCGCCACAGGAGTCGCTGGAGCGCGATGAGACAAGGATATCCCTACCGGCCAAACCCACCCTAACCCGGACGACGCTAGCCCAATTGTGCGTCGCCCCACGGACCTCCCGGTCGCGGCCGGCTGCGACAGAGCCTGGGCGCGAACCCAGAGACTCTGGTGGCGCAGTTAGCACTGCGATGCCCAAACGCATCTTAAGGCATCCAATGGTTCTAACGGTGAACGTTCCTTGATTAACACTAGTAAGTACTGTCTTAAAAACAGAGGTACAAACTCAGTTGTTGAACTGATGTTTGGTGTTAAAGGGGAAATCTGCAATTGCTACATCCATATTTGGACTTTTAAATTATTTATTTATAGCCATTGATTCTTGAAGAATATAACACATGCCTCATGAGCTTAGTTAAACTGTTGTACCCCTCAGTGCTAACTGCGCCACCAGAGTCTCTGGGTTCGCGCCCAGGCTCACGCACAATTGGGCTAGCGTCGTCCGGGGTAGGGAGGGTTTGGCCGGTAGGAATATCCTTGTCTCATCGCGCTCCAGCGACTCCTGTGGCGGGCCGGGCGCAGTGCGCGCTAACCGAGGGGGCCAGGTGCACGGTGTTTCCTCCGACACATTGGTGTGGCTGGCTTCCGGGTTGGAGGCGCGCTGTGTTAAAGAAGCAGTGCGGCTTGGTTGGGTTGTGCTTCGGAGGACTCATGGCTTTCAACCTTCGTCTCTCCCGAGCCCGTACGGGAGTTGTAGCGATGAGACAAGATAGTAATTACTAGCGATTGGATACCACGAAAATTGGGGAGAAAAGGTTTTTTTTTTTTTTTAACAACAAAAAAAAACTGTTGTACCCCATCAAAACCCAGAATAAGCTTTTTTTTACTCCAATGTTAAGAAACAATGTAAACCAACACTGTATAGCCTCAACATGGTTAAAACTATAAAACTATACTTGCATCCTTAGGTCTGTCTATGAATTTGAGAGTAGTTACATTTCTCCATTTCTCTTATTAGCAAAACAGTGGTGGCATTACAGCTTTGTTATTGTTTCAACTGCAAGTTGGTTGATTGATTTATGTGTCTTTTTTAAAGGGACAACCTAGGTTTTAAACAGAAACAAAATGGCTGCCCAGAGACTTGGTTTGGTAAACAGCAGAGGGGTGGGGGCTGGAGAAATGTAACCACTCTAGTGCCGAGTGGATTTCATTAAGACTTTGTTTACTTGCTGTTTGAGTTGAAGAAGAAAAAATACTTTGAGAAGCTCCAAAACTCATTAGTGGTGGTGCGTTAAGACAATCAGAAATACTATCAGACATCCCCAAATGGGCACATTTATAGGCCTACATTTGCGCTCAGGCCAGGTAGACTAGTCCTACTTCTATATGTGTAATCAGGTGTGCATCCTTACTCAACATTGACAGGAGTGTATTGATAATTTGAATAAATTGATAAAACTGACGCATCTTGTGGGGTCAGGTCTGGGTGGTCTGCCAGGGGCCGTTTCATTTAGTGTCCCTCCTTAAGGGAACAGTAGTTATAGTCATAATGTTAAGCTTGTCATATAATGAACTTAAATACTGGACAATTTTTTGGACAGTCAAATGACAAACATCACAACCAAAGTGCTTCTTCATTCATTTCTCTGGTAAAGACAGTTATGCCGTGCTCCACGTTGGATCCAACATCCCTAACAAATTGGTGTTTATAATGTTATTGTCTGCTTGATTTACTGTAGGGTCTCGTTAGTCTGTTTGAACACGGCGATACTTAGCTCATAATGTGTAGAGAACTGTTCCTTGATGGATAGGCTATTGTACAACACACAGAGCTATTTTCCTTTATTCAGGACATTTAGAATGACATCCCATTACAGAGTAGCCTAGTGGGATTATTCACAAAATTATCAGGTTATGAAATGTCATGACAAAGACATTTTAGTTTCCATGTTTCACCTGAAATATTAAATGATTTATAGTCCTAGGTCTATGTTGTTGTTAGGTGAAGTTATGGGCCAATTTAATTCAATTAGTAAATAGACACAGATGATTTGTGACAATAACACAAACATATTAAGCAGGAGATTCAAACGAGCCTTGCAATTACAATCCAAAAGTAATGTGAAATGCACTCATAAGCAACCTGTAAATGGAGGCTATTTTTGCTGTCAGCCTATGAGAACTCCCCTGAGTTTTCCCCCACGGTGGTGAATTAGTGAATAGACACCAGAGGTTAATGTGAGTTTCCTTGAGTAGCACTCCTGATCTTGTGCTGTAATATTCAGAATACATTGTGGAAAACTAAAATCTTTGTTCACCATTTGTGTTCCAGACAGATATACTACATCCATAACTAGCGGTTTCTGCAATCAAATTGTGTGTGCATCGCCCTCGTGCTGCAATTTTAGCACAGAACACAGAAAGGGGCCTTTTTTTGGAGACCAAAGGTCGTCTGGTCTGGCACACTGCTTAGGTCTTGACTGTCTTAAGACAATTGTAAAATAATTTAACAGACATCAATTGTTGTACAACTGCATGGGTACGCTCTGGGCATCACCTTTTACCTAAAATAAACAGTGTATTTCTGCTGTTGTTGGCCTTTAACCGTCTGACTTCGTTGTTCACACAGGAGAGATACGGGACTATCGTGGATCCTCTGGGGAGCCTCAAAAACAACATGATGCTGAAGAGGCAGGGAAGAGTCTCTCCACATCAGAACACCTCAAGAAACACCAGCAGAGACCCACAGGGAAGAAATCTCACCGCTGCTCTGACTGTGGGAAGAGATTCACCTCATCAGGCATTAAAATTCATCAGAGAATCCACACAGGAGAGAAACCTTACAGCTGTGATCAATGTGGGAAGAGATGTTCTACATCTGGCAATCTGACTATACACCAGAGAATACACACAGGAGAGAAACCTTATAGCTGTGATCAATGTGAGAAGAGTTTTAGTCAATCTGGAGATCTGACAGTGCACCTGAGAAAACACACAGGAGAGAAACCGTTTAGCTGTGATCAATGTGTTAAGAGTTTTGGTCGATCTGTCTATCTGACAGTGCACCAGAGAATACACACAGGAGAGAAACCTTATAGCTGTGATCAATGTGAGAAGAGTTTTAGTCAATCTGGCCATCTGACAGTGCACCAGAGAATACACACAGGAGAGAAACCTTATATCTGTGGTCAATGTGGGAAGAGTTTTTCTTCTTCTGGCTATCTAACTATACACCATAGAACACACACAGGAGAGAATCCGCGCTGTGATCAATGTGGGAAGAGTTTTTCTACTTCTAGCTGTCTAACTATACACCAGAGAACACACACAGGAGAGAAACCTTATAGCTGTGGTCAATGTGGGAAGAGTTTTAGTCAATCTGGAGATCTGACAGTGCACCAGAGAACACACACAGGAGAGAAACCATTTTGCTGTGATCAATGTGGGAAGAGTTTTAGTTAATCTGGAGATCTGACAGTGCACCTGAGAAAACAAACAGGAGAGAAATCTTATAGCTGTGGTCAATGTGGGAAGAGTTTTTCTTCTTCTGGCTATCTAACTATACACCAGAGAATACACACAGAAGAGAAATCTTATAGCTGTGGTCAATGTGGGAAGAGTTTTTCTTCTTCTGGCTATCTAACTATACACCATAGAACACACACAGGAGAGAAACCTTATAGCTGTGGTCAATGTGGGAAGAGTTTTGTTCGATCTGGCCATCTGACAGTGCACCAGAGAACACACACAGGAGAGAATCCTCTTAGCTGTGACCAGAGATAATCTGATAAAAGATCTCTGATCAAATATCAGAAAATGTATATATGAAGGAGTTGTTTCATGATATCAATGAATTAATGTCACAATGTAGAATGTTTTAATATTGTAGTAGGAGTATTTTAATGTCACAATGTAGAATGTTTTAATATATAGTATATTAATATACTCTGCAGTAAGTCAGTCAGAATGTCACAGTGTAGAACCCTAAACGTTTTCCAATTGATTTCAACATGATATGGACATTAGCCTCAGGGGGAAATCCAGGCTCTGAATTGAAAGAGTACTATTTATGTGATTTAACACAAAGTGACTAACAAATAAAGAGTTGTCCTCTAACCAGTGATGTACACATTATTCCCAGAATCAACTGATTTCAACATGATATCGATGAGTGATGACAAATTTACATTTAAGTCATTTAGCAGACGCTCTTATCCAGAGCGACTTACAAATAAGTGTTGTGTTCCTTTGTTTAGTGACCCCTAAATTTAAATGCATCACTCCAATATGTAGCTGACTGTCTTCTGCAGGTTGTCCTCTAACCAGTGAGCTAAAATATATCTCCCATTTCCATGTTTTTCTTTTGTTAGTTTCAACAGCACGTACAACCGGATTTCCCCCCTAATCGATATCCGTGATTTATTGCTACTTGTCAAAACAACCGTGTTTTTGGTGCTTGTGCAGTTTATAAGGAGCTTTTTTTTTTTAAGACAATTATTGTGGAAGATGTTTGTGTATATACCACATGTTAGGTTTTCAATTTATCCCAAACTGTTTCTGCATATTGGTTATTGATTTGGACACGTTAAAACTGTGTTTTGACATTGGGCTATACCACCTAGCACAATGTAATTGAAAAGCCGTTGAAAATAATACTATGCAATCAAATATTTCACATTTACATTTCATGTAACATTTAGTAATGAAAATTATTTATGCAACCAACTGACAGTTTTTTGGTACAATTATATTGACATTGTTGCCCTGTTTTTAGAATATCAAGGTTAATTCTCAGATGTGCCAAACCAAATGTACTAGAGCATGACATTGGGGACTGGGCCCCGATCCAACAACATGCCTATCAAGTGAACCCTGAATAGAGAGAGAAGCTCTGCAGTGAGGTGGAAAGTTACTACGGATATTGCAGGAGTTTCCTCTTGAAATCAGACATGTCCGTGGTGAGAACAACCTGGTTGCTGATTGTCTCAAGGGGGGGCAGTCAAAATGTTTTGTGTTGTGCGTTTAGCCAGTGCGTTGCCATGGATCACAATTTATTTTTACTGCACGTTTTTCCGTATTGGAGATGAGTTTTGTTTGGGCTCGTTCCAAGGGGACCAGAGTTCTAGAAGCTAGTGAGTTTTACGATTCTATTGAAAGAAAAAGGAGACAAAAATAATACGATTGTATAATATTATTTAGAAAAACTTGTTTTTTTTCTTGTTTTTAATTGTTGACAGACAGTAGACACCATGTTTATATTGTAGATGGTTTATTAGCATTGTAGTTATAATGTGAAATTTAACTTTTACTTGGTACTCATCCCGGATCCGGGAGCACCCCCCACAGTAAAAAAGCTGACTAGCATAGCCTAGCATAGCGTCACAAGTAAATACTAGCATCTAAATATCATTAAATCACAAGTCCAAGACACCAGATGAAAGATACAGATCTTGTGAATCCAGCCATCATTTCTGATTTTTAAAATGTTTTACAGGGAAGACACAATATGTAAATCTATTAGCTAACCACGTTAGCAAAAGACACCACTTTTTTTACTCCACCAGTTTTTTACTCCATCAGTAGCTATCACTAATTCGACTAAATAAAGATATATATAGCCACTAACCAAGAAACAACATCATAAGATGACAGTCTGGTAACATATTTATGGTATAGCATATGTTTTTTTAGAAAAATGTGCATATTTCAGGTATAAATCACAGTTCTACATTGCAGCTGCAATCTGAAATAGCGTTGGAAGCAGCCGGAATAATTACAGAGACCGACGTCAATTACCAAAATACTCATCCTAAAACATTTCTGAAAAATACACAGCATACAGCAATCGAAAGACACAGATCTTGTGAATCCAGACAATATTTCAGATTTTCTAAGTGTTTTACAGCGAAAACACAATATATCGTTATATTAGCATACCACATGAGCTAACATCACCCCAGCATTGAATCAATGCAAAAGGGGCGATAACGTTATCGCCACCAAAATATATTAATTTTTTCACTAACCTTCTCAGAATTCTTCAGATGACAGTCCTGTAACATCATATTACACAATGCATATAGAGTTTGTTCGAAAATGTGCATATTTAGCATCACAAATCGTGGTTATGCAATGTAATCTGTCAAAACATGGCATGCATTCTGGCCGGCGCCATCTTGGAAAGGCACCTATGTTTACGATTATTTATCGATTAGATTGACTAAAAAAATACAGGTTGGACAGCTAATGAAAGATGCATTGGTTATTAATGCAACCGCTGATTTAGATTTTTTAAATTAACGTTACTAGACATACATTGTGAGTTACAGCCAGACTAGTGCCGCAAAAAATGGCCGACAACTGCGTTTACATTTTTCCACATAAATACGGAATAAAATCATAAATAACTCTTACTTTTGGACGAGCTTCCATCAGTATCTTGGGCAATGTGTCCTTTGTCCAAAAGAATCGTTGCTTTGTTGTAAAACGACCTCTTCAACTTCGGAACTAGCAGCTAACGACAGCTACACGGCACACACATGTCCAAATCCTCAAACGCAATACTAAGGAAATTCCGAAAAATAGCAATATACTCGCATAAACTGATATAAATCGGTTTCAAATAACTTCGTTATGATGTTTCTAACACCTATATCGAATTAAATCACAGACGGATATATCTTTGATCAATAACGAGAGCTTTTGAGCATGCCATTCTGAGGTCCTCCCTTGCGTCCTGGCGAGCGTCCAAAAGAAGGGACATCTCACTCCATTGCGTTTTATAAACTCTGAGAAACACGTAGAGACGCCATTCCACTTCTCATTGGTTACTGACATCCAGGGGAAGGCGGGTGCAGTTCATTTCGATCCATAGGGCATACACAGAGCTTAAAACTGATCCGAGATCAGAGACTATTTTTCAGAGCTTCGCATGTCCTGTCATGATTTTCGCTGTAGAAAGAGTTCTGGTTCACCCACAGACATAATTCAAACGGTTTTAGAAACTAGAGATTGTTTTCTATCCAATAGTAATAATAATATGCATATTGTACGAGCAAGAATTGAGTACGAGGCAGTTTAATTTGGAAATGTAAAAAAAAAAATAATGCTTGTTTTCTGCTGGTGTTGAGTAAACTTGTCCATCAAAAATATAGGATATATTTGTTGTCTTAAGGGGAAGGTGTTACAGTCTTTGGTTTTTCCATTTATGTTTTGAGGTTGGATTTCAGCACGTATAGCTCGTTAGCAAGTATAGCTCGTTAGCACGTAGGACTCACTGATTGGTGTCACCTCGTTTGTCAGTATGTGTTACACCTGTGCTGGCTTGTCCATCTCGTTAGTGGGAAGGTGTTTCACCTGAGCTGGTCCATGTTCTATTTAAGAGTGTCTGGCCCAGTGCTCCAGTTGTCTTGATAGATGTGGAGAGTCAACACCTTTAGTTGATCCACCGTTTTGATTTACTAACTGTCTTTTAAGTTTGGTGTGGGTTTTTCTTTTGTTTGCCTCTTCTTGGGCAGATTTAGTGGGTCTCATGGTGGGTGTCTTTTATGTCCCAGTTGTTGTTACTAGTCAACTTTCAGTGGACACTGAGAGCAAAACTGCAACATTATGTTATAATACTTTTATTGCATCAAATGGTTGTTTTATGCAACAGAATAGAGGGTTCTTAGAACTATAGTGTCTGTGCATTCTACCGAGGATGGGAGTCTGGGAGAAAACAATGACAGGAGATTTACAATGTCTTTTGGGTGATAAAACCTAAAGAGACCGCATTCCAGAGCATGAGTTAATGTTTCTGTTCTATATGGTACCAGGGAGAGATGACCCCAAGGCCAGACCCTGGTCTCTACACAAAGAGTACTGTTTTTACAGCAGATACTGTCTGCTGAGAATTATAACTATCTCTCATACAAATCTTAACCTTGTGACCCGTTCTATACATCTGTTGTTCGTCATGTAGGTTGATAGGGGTGTATCTTGGCTATAAAAGACCTTTGTACTTTTGTCTCGTGGCTCTCAATGAATCATCTGGGGGTGATTCGTCAACCAGCCATCATTATCGTAGATCACTCAATTGATTCACTTTATATGTGTGTGTTGTATTGACCTGCTCCCTTATTAATAAGTGAATAAAGATTTAGTTTAAGAATAACTCTGACTTGTGTGATAAGTTTCTCTCATTTGATATTAAAGAAATTAACAACCACATTTGGTGATGGGGATGTGAATCTTCACTTGGTGACCGCTTCTGACGACCTGGGTAAATCGTGCACTTGGGATCTCAGGGAAACCACACTTCGGGAACGGAGCAGATGGACCCACCTTTGATCTGAGAGGCAGCGAGCCGAGTGGATACCACATCTCAAACCTAGTTTTAAAAAAAGAATGAGGTGAGCGAACCAAACCAACCAAGCAAAACAAGTGGAGTTTTTAGAAAAGCCTGTAAACAGGGCCCAGTCAGGAGGCTCTGAGTGTGTATTCCTGTGTGAGGGGGGCTCCTTGGAGGTGTAAACAGGGCCGAGACAGTAGGCTCTGAGTGTGTATTCCTGTGTGAGGGGGGCTCCTTGGAGGTGTGAAGAGGGCCGAGTCAGCTATCTGTGTGAACTGGATGAAAACTAGAATCTGTGTTTACTAAGACCATGTATGATATAGTATAAGCTAGTAAGGTGCACCTGTAATTATTTTAAACCTGGACCCCATTTTAGAAGTATTGAAAAATGTAAATGTATTAGTTACATTTAAAATGTTAGTTACAGTTAAATTATCCTAGGAACTAACCATGAGACAGAAATGAGAAAATATTCCTGTAGGTTAAAATATTGTTGAAAAACAACTAATTGATTAGCTATGTTTGGGAAGAGCATTGTGTGACTGCAATATGAGAGTTGTGATTGTGTAAGATTATACGTCACAGTGGCAGAATCACCTGAAAGACACACATCGCCATCTGCTGACTGGAGTTGGTATCGCAGTTGAGAAAATACTTTCAGACAAAAAGCTAAAAAGCGACTGCATCTAAAAACCAACGACTCTCTTTGAAAACAGGCGATGTGGAGTCAGAAACATTTATTATAGTGTAAAAATGTACTACAAAGTGCAGCTAAATAGAATAACTTTGGTCATACCCACTCAGCCCGTGACGTCCAAGGACGTTGAATTATGGGCCATATCCGGTCTGTCTGTTGTGGCCGCTATTTCGCCCCAAAATAGTCATCCCAAATTGGGCTGTGTATAACTATGTAAATGTCTCTCGGACAAGGTGAGTTTTATCAATATACACTCTAAAAAGTAAAGGTTCCTGGAGAATCCTTTAGGGGTTTTTCAAATTGAAACTGTGGGGGAACCCCTAAAAGTTATTCAAAGAACCTTTTGTGGGAACCCCTATAAGTTCTTTGAAGAACCCCTTATAATGGTTCCTCAAAGAACCTTTTGGGGTTCATTTTTTAACTCCCTGTCCACCCTCCCTGCATTACAAAACATATTTTAATAACAATATTGACTGAAATAATTAATTGTTTATTTAGTGGCACCACAAATGTAAATTAATATTTACAAAACAATTTACCAAACACAACACATTACAAAATTGCAACATTTCTGCAGACATGTCAGACCATAATAAATAATACATTTACTTTGTATAGTGGTTTCCATGACATTTAAAAAAAAAATCAAAAATAATGATGTACAATAAAAACAACATACATTAAAAATGAATCATAGGTAAACTAACAATATTGTAGACTTGATACTAAATACAGATTTTTCAGCTTTAGTGTGTATATCGTATCCACTTAGTTATGTTAGGAAGTTTGCCATCTTTATGACCGGCCCTGGTAACTTCACCCCAACTTCTCTTATCCCCAGAACACAGTAACTTAACAACATAAGTGTTTTTCTGACATTTTGGGGAAATTTAAGGGAAAATAGAAAATACAGCCCTAGCAGAGCCTCAAGTCCCATGGGGACGTCCTCGAGGGCGTGGATGTCCCCATCAAAGGCCAGCGGGATTTCACTCTCATGGTGAAATGGATTTCCGCCGATGTGCAGTAAAGGAGTGAAGAGCGATGAAATCTGTGTCAACAAAAGAACAAAGAACATAACAAATGTTCAGCTGTAGTTTTATATCAGCATGCACACCTATGTTAATGAAGAAACAGATGATTGGTGCATAGGCATACCTTGTCACGGACATAAAGGCCACTCGGGTCCTCATTGAAGGGGTAGGGCAAGAGCAGAATCGCTGCTGTGGTCTCCAGTCCTAGTAAAGTAAAGCAATGATCTTACTACACTTGCTAATTTTATTACAAAATACATAAGAGAAAGGGAAGGAATAAGAGCAAATACCTCTTCTGTATTGTCCTTCAGGGACTGTCAAAATAGCAGGATGATGTCCTCACCCCTGCCTCGCCTCTCCACCTCTGATAGTCCTTCAATTATCTTTTTGTCTATATCCATTCCATGGACTTGATTCATTTATGAGAAGATCTGAAAAGATCATTTGCACACATTTGTATGCTAATAGATGTCAGTTTGTATTGACTGCTATGTAGGTTAAATGTACACTTCAAACGCAGCTGTCCTACAACATATCTGTACCTTCTTCTTGATCCCAATTGCATTGTGTCCATGTTCTGTCCTATAAGAATTTCAAAGGAAGAGAAAATGTGTCAAGCAATTAAATATATATATTAAATAAATATTGAAAGATAAATGGCATTGACATACAATGTAATGTAAAATAGAAGAACATATTGGAGAAAGCACTAGCCAATACAGTACTGCCATACAGTAACAGTACTGCCATACAGGCCTAATATCACATTTCAAGATATCTTTGTACACAAATTGTTCAATATTTTATCAAGCTGACTCGAAAGATTACACACAACATTTTGCTGCGTGGCAATACTGTGTTTGGAGTCTAAAGGGCATTTATACAAAAGAGGTAGTCTAGACACTGTATTAATACCATTATGCATTTGAATCCCATCTACAGCTACCATCTAAGATATTAATTTCCCTCCACAAGGGGCGTACATGTAACGTTTCCAAAATGGGATAGTATTGTCCATGTAACGTTTCCAAAATGGGATAGTATTGTACATGTAACGTTTCAAAAATGGGATAGTATTGTCCATGTAACGTTTCCAAAATGGGATAGTATTGTACATGTAACGTTTCCAAAATGGGATAGTATTGTCCATGTAACGTTTCCAAAATGAGATAGTATTGTACATGTAACGTTATGCCCCTTGTGAGTTAATAGTATTGCATGCTGTAGCAGGTTATATAAAGAGGAAGAGCTCCATTGACGATTCAGTTCGTTGTAACATCTCTTCTGGACAGGTCACCGTCCTTAGTTAGTTAGTTAGTTAGTTAACGTTAGCTAGTTCATTATCACAAAAGTGAGAACTGCTCTAGATTGTAAACTTACGTTAATGAGTGTAAAGCCATGTTGGCTTTATGGAAACGATATACAATATACGGGAAAGAATATAGTTGAGGGAAATAATCCAAACCTAGTTGTGCCTAGTTAGGACATAACGTTAGCTAGCTAGATAACGGTACTGTACTGTAGCTCATACAACGCCGACGGTCAAACCCGGCTTTCTAATATTTACGGTAATTAACTATAGTAACGTTATGGAAGCTATTCACAGAACCAGAATTGTCTTCGTTATTCATTATTAGTATGTTATATTGTTATAATAAATTATTTCGAGACATATTCACAGCCAAACATCAACCAAAACTTAACCTTTTTAACTTGTTGTCGCATCCAAACTTGTCACCATCGTTTTCAGTTGTAATTGCGAAGTTCCCGGAAGAAGTCCAGCAACAACGGAGGTTCCTCGATGAACCCACCTTCTAACAAGTTCTTTGAAGAACCTTTTGGGGCTGTTTTTCATTGACCAAGAACCCTACGGTTCTTAGGGGATCTGAGAACAACTCCAGTTGAACCCTTCATTTTTAGAGTTGTAGTCGGCTCTATTTACTCTCAGATTCAACACATGATGATTAGCATCAACGATCAAGTCAGCTGCTGCTGCTCCAATACAGTATGAGGTAAGACGGTGAACTGATGTTGAACTGGGCAGTCAGCTGCTGCTGCTCCAATACAGTATGAGGTGAGACGGTGAACTGATGTTGAACCGGGCAGTCAGCTGCTGCTGCTCCAATACAGTATGAGGTGAGACGGTGAACTGACGTTGAACTGGGCAGTCAGCTGCTGCTGCTCCAATACAGTATGGGGTGAGAACCGGGCAGTCAACTGCTGCTGCTCCAATACAGTATGAGGTGCTCCAATACAGTATGAGGTGAGACTGTGAACTGGTGTTGAACCGGGCAGTCAGCTGCTGCTGCTCCAATACAGTATGAGGTGAGACGGTGAACTGGTGTTGAACCGGGCAGTCAGCTGCTGCTGCTCCAATACAGTATGAGGTGAGACGGTGAACTGGTGTTGAACTGGGCATTCAGCTGCTGCTGCTCCAATACAGTATGAGGTGAGACGGTGAACTGACGTTGAACTGGGCAGTCAGCTGCTGCTGCTCCAATACAGTATGAGGTGAGACGGTGAACTGATGTTGAACTGGGTAGTCAGCTGCTCCAATACAGTATGAGGTGAGAAGGTGAACTGGCGTTGAACCGGGCAGTCAGCTGCTGCTGCTCCAATACAGTATGAGGTGAGACGGTGAACTGACGTTGAACTGGGCAGTCAGCTGCTGCTGCTCCAATACAGTATGAGGTGAGACGGTGAACTGATGTTGAACTGGGCAGTCAGCTGCTGCTGCTCCAATACAGTATGAGGTGAGAAGGTGAACTGATGTTGAACTGGGCAGTCAGCTGCTGCTGCTCCAATACAGTATGAGGTGAGACGGTGAACTGGGCAGTCAGCTGCTGCTGCTCCAATACAGTATGAGGTGAGAAGGTGAACTGATGTTGAACTGGGCAGTCAGCTGCTGCTGCTCCAATACAGTATGAGGTGAGACGGTGAACTGGGCAGTCAGCTGCTGCTTCTCCAATACAGTATGAGGTGAGACGGTGAACTGACGTTGAACTGGGCAGTCAGCTGCTGCTGCTCCAATACAGTATGAGGTGAGACGGTGAACTGATGTTGAACTGGGTAGTCAGCTGCTCCAATACAGTATGAGGTGAGACGGTGAACTGGCGTTGAACCGGGCAGTCAGCTGCTGCTGCTCCAATACAGTATGAGGTGAGACGGTGAACTGACGTTGAACTGGGCAGTCAGCTGCTGCTGCTCCAATACAGTGTGAGGTGAGACGGTGAACTGACGTTGAACCGGGCAGTCAGCTGCTGCTGCTCCAATACAGTATGAGGTGAGAAGGTGAACTGACGTTGAACCGGGCAGTCAGCTGCTGCTGCTCCAATACAGTGTGAGGTGAGACGGTGAACTGACGTTGAACCGGGCAGTCAGCTGCTGCTGCTCCAATACAGTATGAGGTGAGATGGTGAACTGATGTTGAACCGGGCAGTCAGCTGCTGCTGCTCCAATACAGTATGAGGTGAGAAGGTGAACTGACGTTGAACCGGGCAGTCAGCTGCTGCTGCTCCAATACAGTATGAGGTGAGACGGTGAACTGACGTTGAACTGGGCAGTCAGCTGCTGCTGCTCCAATACAGTATGAGGTGAGAAGGTGAACTGACGTTGAACCGGGCAGTCAGCTGCTGCTGCTCCAATACAGTATGAGGTGAAACGGTGAACTGATGTTGAACCGGGCAGTCAGCTGCTGCTGCTCCAATACAGAATGAGGTGAGACGGTGAACTGATGTTGAACCGGGCAGTCAGCTGCTGCTGCTCCAATACAGTATGAGGTGAGAAGGTGAACTGACGTTGAACTGGGCAGTCAGCTGCTGCTGCTCCAATACAGAATGAGGTGAGACGGTGAACTGATGTTGAACCGGGCAGTCAGCTGCTGCTGCTCCAAAACAGTATGAGGTGAGACGGTGAACTGGGCAGTCAGCTGCTGCTGCTCCAATACAGTATGAGGTGAGACGGTGAACTGATGTTGAACCGGGCAGTCAGCTGCTGCTGCTCCAAAACAGTATGAGGTGAGACGGTGAACTGGGCAGTCAGCTGCTGCTGCTCCAATACAGTATGAGGTGAGAAGGTGAACTGATGTTGAACCGGGCAGTCAGCTGAATCATAATAATAATGAAATTAATAAAAATGAATTAGTGAAGCTGTTAAAAAATAGTATATGGCATATTAAATATATTACTCTGTTATCATATAGAAACATCATGGAATATTGTACATCATATTAAATATATTACTCTAGTGTTATCATACAGAAACATCATGGAATATTGTACATCATATTAAATATATTACTCTATTGTTATCATATAGAAACATCATGGAATATTGTACATCATATTAAATATATTACTATCTTGTTATCATATAGAAACATCATGGAATATTGTACATCATATTAAATATATTACTCTATTGTTATCATATAGAAACATCATGGAATATTGTACATCATATTAAATATATTACTCTATTGTTATCATATAGAAACATCATGGAATATTGTACATCATATTAGCATCAACATACATTATTGTTTCATTCAATTTCACATAATAAGGATATTTCATATTTAAAAGTACAGAAGTCAGAACCCATCACCTGCTATGTAAAAGAGACAGAAGAATGCACAATGGTCAATGCTATCTGGGATCCTTGGGACATCCCTACCCTAAACCCTAACTTAACCATTTTAAATGTCAACTTCAACGGGCTAGGGACTTCCCAAGGATGTATCTCTACCTGAAAATACATGATCTAAGTGATTGATAGTTGGTATTCAGCAGTCATAAAGCCTTATTTACTAAAATGAACTACAAAAATAGTGATTTTGTCAGACAGCAGCTCTACACTTTATTGACTGACTGATCCATTCATCCTTCCATCCCTCCTCAGCCTTCCTCTCCTCTGAAGACCCAGTGAGGGTGGAGCTCAGTCAGAGAGCTGTTGAGGGACTGGTTAGGAAGAACACTTCTACAGCCAGAGAGGTGAGAGGTCACACATGGTTTAGATGGTAAATATTTATGTCCCCTTAGCGGTTCATCACGTCAGCAAAAGGGAATATGTTCCATCTATGTTTATTTACATTAGTGCAAATTGTCCACTCATATTGGTGTAATTTCTCACCCCTTTTGGCTGTATGAAAGTTAATTTCCCCTCAGGCACACACATTTGTTCTTTGATATTATGAAGGTCATTTGTGTAGAATGTACTTTTCCCCACTCATTCAACCCATCTCTTTACATTGCTTATTCATATTCAGTGGCCTGACTGCATCCAGACTATGTCAAGGCCCATCCTGGTAGATCTGAACCTAATGCAGCTTGGAGTGATCAGATGACGGAAGTCACATTTAGGTGCCAGGTGTAACTGAGGCTGTAGATGCTCCATATCCATTACTTTGAGTGTTTTATATAATATGACTAAATGTGTTTCTGTGTTGCAGGGGCAGTCAAGAAATGGAATGGCAAGGCCACAGAACATGACATAAGCAGAGCTGTGGGAGACCACCTCAAGCCCCTGGTAGAGCCGGGGGTGGTGTTTACCACTCCACCAGCAGAGCTGTGGGAGACCACCTCAAGCCCCCGGTAGAGCCGGTACACTACGTGTAGCAGGCTGGAAAAGTGGGATTGATACTGTTTTTCATACTAAGATGGAGGGTCTGTTGATTGGTCAGTCATTGGGTTCATTTGTTGAAATCAAATCAAGCTTTATTTATACAGCACATTTCAGACATGGATGCAACACAATGGCTTCACAGGAGAAAACAATGAAAATAAACAGAAATATTTAGTGCACAAAAATTACAGGATAAAAAAAACAGAAGATTAACAACTGAAAGACCAATGAGCATTCTAAGGAAATGCTATTGATTAAAACACTAATTGGATGAAATATCCAACCCAAAATATAAGCTTGTTTTTTAGGAGGGGTTCTCAAAGACACTATGGGGGTGTCCACTGAAAGTTGACTAGTAACAACAACTGGGACCTAAAAGACACCAACCATGAGACCCACTAAATCTGCCCAAGAAGAGGCAAACAAAAGAAAAACCCACAACAAACTTAAAGACAGGAAGCAAACCAAAAAGGTGACGCAAAAAGGTGTTGACTCTCCACATCTATCAAGACAACTGGAGCACTGGGCCAGACACTCTTAAATAGAACCTGGACCAGCTCAGGTGAAACACCTTCCCACTAACGAGATGGACAAGCCAGCACAGGTGTAACACATACTGACTAACGAGGTGACACCAATCAGTGCGCCCAACGTGCTAACGAGCTATACGTGCTAAAGTCCAACCTCAAAACATAAATGGAAAAACCAAAGACTAACTAACACCTTAAGAGTTTGCTCACCAACAACAGAAAACAACTTCCATTTCACATTATAATCAACTACAATGCTTCACCGTCACCAATATAAACATGGTGTCTGTCTACTGGCAAACAACAATTAAAAACAATATTTATTTTTTATTATTCCCACAAGAAAGATTTTTCTTTCTATAGCTTCTAGAACTCTCGTCTTCCTAAAACCCACTAGCTTCTAGAACTCTCGTCTTCCTAAAACCCACTAGCTTCTAGAACTCTCATCTTCCTAAAACTCACTAGCTTCTAGAACTCTCGTCTTCCTAAAACTCACTCGCTTCTAGAACTCTCGTCCCCTTGGAACGAGCCCAAACAAAACTCATCTCCAATACGGAAAAACGTGCAGTAAAAATAAACTGTGATCCATGGCAACTCACTGGCTAAACGCAAAACACAAAACATTTTGACTGCCCCCCTTGAGACAATCAGCAACCAGGTTGTTCTCACCACGGACATGTCTAATTTCAAAAGGAAACTCCTGCAATATCCGTAGTATCCGTAGTAACTTTCCACCTCACTGCAGAGCTTCTCTCTCTTTTCAGGGTTCACTAGATAGGCATGTTGTTGGATCGGGGCCCAGTACTCAATGTCATGCTCTAGTACATTTGGGTTGGAACATGAGAGAATTAACCCTGATATTCTAAAAACAGGGCAGCAATGTCAATATAATTGTACCCAAAAATTGTCAGTTGGTTGCATGAATAAATATCATATAATTACTAAATGTTACATGAAATGTAAATATGAAATATTTGATTGCATAGCCGGCTTTTCAATTACATTTTGCTAGGTGGGATAGCCCAATGTCAAAACACAGTTTTAACGTGTCCAAATCAATAACCAATATGCAGAAACAGTTTGGGATCAATTGAAAACCTAACATGTGGTATATACACAAACATCTGCCACAATAATTGTATTTTTTTAAACAAGCTCCTTATAAACTGCACAAGCACCAAAAACACTGTTGTTTTGACAAGTAGCAATAAATCACTGATATCAATTAGGGGGGAAATCAGGTTGTTCGTGCTGTTGAAACTAACACAACAACTAAAAAACATGGAAATGGGAGATATCTTTTAGCTCACTGGTTAGAGGACAACCTGCAGAAGACAGTCAGCTACATTCTGTCATCACTCAACGATATCATGTTAAAATCAATTGTGCCAAGAAGAGGGAGATGAGGTTGCACGTCCTGTTAAAACTAACAGCTCAAAAATCACACGGAATCTGGGAGTAATGTGTACATCCCTGATTAGAGGACAACTTGTAGAAAACAGCTAGCTACATTTTGAAGTGTTGCATTTTGATTCAAGTGGGTCACCAACATGGTAAGTGTAACACAGCTCTTTTTGTGTTAGTCACTTTTTGTTAAATCACATAAATAGTACTCTTCCAATTCAGAGCCTGGATTTTCCCCCTGAGGATAATATCCATATCACGCTGAAATCAATAGAACAGGGGACAAACATTTAGGGTTCTACATTGTGACATCATTAAAATACTCCTACTACAATGTTAAAACATTCTACATTGTGACATCATTAAAATACTCCTACTACAATGTTAAAAGAGAACATTGAGAGAACATCTACATTGTGACATTAATTCATTGATATCATGAAACAACTCCATGTATTTTCTGATGTTTGATCAGATATCTTTTATCAGTGTATCTCTTCCCACATTGATCACAGCTATGAGGTTTCTCTCCCGTGTGTATTCTCTGGTGTACAGTCAGATGGCCAGATTGAATAAAACTCTTCCCACATTGACCACAGGTATAAGTTCTCTCTCCTGTGTGTGTTCTCTGGTGTTGAGTCAGATGGTTAGATGTAGTAAAACACTTCCCACATTGATCACAGCTGTAAGGTTTCTCTCCTGTGTGTGTTCTCTGGTGTACAGTCAGATGGCCAGATTGAATAAAACTCTTCCCACATTGATCACAGCTACATGGTTTCTCTCCTGTGTGGGTTCTCTGGTGTTGAGTCAGATGGTTAGATGTAGTAAAACACTTCCCACATTGATCACAGCTGTAAGGTTTCTCTCCTGTGTGTGTTCTCTGGTGTAGAGTCAAAGAGCCAGATGTAGTAAAACTCTTCCCACATTGACCACAGCTATAAGATTTCTCTCCTGTGTGTGTTCTCTGGTGTAGAGTCAAAGAGCCAGATGTAGTAAAACTCTTCCCACATTGAACACAGCTATAATATTTCTCTCCTGTGTGTGTTCTCTGGTGCACTGTCAGATCTCCAGATCGACTAAAACTCTTCCCACATTGATCACAGCTATAAGGTTTCTCTCCTGTGTGTATTCTCAGATGTTGAGTCAAATGGCAAGATTGCCTAAAACTCTTCCCACATTGACCACAACTATAAGGTTTCTCTCCTGTGTGTATTCTCTGGTGCACTGTCAGATCTCCAGATTGACTAAAACTCTTCCCACATTGACCACAACTATAAGGTTTCTCTCCTGTGTGTGTTCTCTGATGAATTTTAATGCCTGATGAGGTGAATCTCTTCCCACAGCCAGAGCTGCAGTGAGTTCTCTTCCCTGTGGATCTCTGCAGGTGTTTATTGAGGAGTTCTGATCTGGAGAGACTCTTCTCTGCCTTTTTAGCATCATGAGGTTGTTGAGGCTCCCCAGAGGATCCAGGACAGTCACGTCTCTTTCCTGTGTGAATGACAAAGTCATACAGATGGTTAAAGGCCCACAATAGCAGAAATCCACTGTAAAAGGTGATGCCAACAGCGTAGCAATGATGTTGTACAACAATTGACGTCTGTAATGAATGTAATGATTTGACATTTGTCTTAAAAGGAGCAAGAATAGTCATATATTGTCTTGTTTTCACATTAGTAGTAACATCTAAGATTGTAGACTAGAAATAAGTTATTCATGTTGTTGAAACTCTAAGCAGTGTGCCAGACGACTTTTGGTCTCCAATATAGGAATAATAACAATATAGGCCCCTTTCTGTGTTGCTAAAATTGCGGCACGACGGCAAAGCACATGCAATTTGATTGTAGAAACTCCTCCCTGCTAATGAGGAAACCGCTAGTTATGGATGTAGTATATCTGCTAATGAGGAAACCACTAGTTATGGATGTCGTATATCTGGTAATGAGGAAACCACTAGTTATGGATGTAGTATATCTGCTAATGAGGAAACCACTAGTTATGGATGTAGTATATCTGGTAATGAGGAAACCACTAGTTATGGATGTAGTATATCTGGTAATTAGGAAACCACTAGTTATGGATGTAGTATATCTGGTAATGAGGAAACCACTAGTTATGGATGTAGTATATCTGGTCATGAGGAAACCGCTAGTTATGGATGTAGTATATCTGGTAATGAGGTAACCACTAGTTATGGATGTAGTATATCTGGTAATGAGGAAACCACTAGTTATGGATGTAGTATATCTGGTAATGAGGAAACCACTAGTTATGGATGTAGTATATCTGGAAATGAGGAAACCACTAGTTATGGATGTAGTATATCTGGTAATGAGGAAACCGCTAGTTATGGATGTAGTATATCTGGTCATGAGGAAACCGCTAGTTATGGATGTAGTATATCTGGTCATGAGGAAACCACTAGTTATGGATGTAGTATATCTGGTCATGAGGAAACCACTAGTTATGGATGTAGTATATCTGGTAATGAGGAAACCACTAGTTATGGATGTAGTATATCTGGTAATGAGGAAACCACTAGTTATGGATGTAGTATATCTGGTAATGAGGAAACCACTAGTTATGGATGTAGTATATCTGGTAATGAGGAAACCACTAGTTATGGATGTAGTATATCTGGTAATGAAGAAACCACTAGTTATGGATGTAGTATATCTGGTAATGAGGAAACCACTAGTTATGGATGTAGTATATCTGCTAATGAGGAAACCACTAGTTATGGATGTAGTATATCTGGTAATGAGGAAACCACTAGTTATGGATGTAGTATATCTGGTAATGAGGAAACCACTAGTTATGGATGTAGTATATCTGGTAATGAGGAAACCACTAGTTATGGATGTAGTATATCTGGTAATGAGGAAACCACTAGTTATGGACGTAGTATATCTGCCAGGAGCAAAAATGGTGAGCAAAGATTTTAGTTTTTCACAATGTATTCTGAATGTGAAACGGGGAAAACTCAGGGGAGTAACCTCCATTTCCAGGTTGCTTATGAGTGCATTTCACACTACTTTGGATTATAATTGTAAGGATCGTTTGAATGTCCTGCTTAATATAATGTTTGTGTCATCACAAATCAACCGCTTTGTATTTAAAAAACACTTCAACCAGTAAAATGCTCTTTGGCTTTTCCATCAGCCTGACAATGAGGGTTTGTACACTGTTTGCCAAATTGGCCCATAACTTTACCTAACAACAACATGGACCCACTGTAGGACCCACAACTTCACCTAACAACAACATAGACCTACTGTAGGACCCACAACTTCACCTAACAACAACATATACCCACTGTAGGACCCACAACTTCACCTAACAACAACATAGACCTACTGTAGGACCCATAACTTCACCTAACAATAACATAGACCTACTGTAGGACCCATAACTTCACCTAACAACAACATATACCCACTGTAGGACCCACAACTTCACCTAACAACAACATAGACCTACTGTAGAACCCATAACTTCACCTAACAATAACATAGACCTACTGTAGGACCCATAACTTCACCTAACAACAACATAGAACCACTGTAGGACCCACAACTTCACCTAACAATAACAGACCTACTGTATGACCCATAAGTTCACCTAACATAGACCTACTGTAGGACCCAAAACAATAACAGACCTACTGTATGACCCATAAGTTCACCTAACATAGACCTACTGTAGGACCCATAACTTCACCTAACAACAACATAGACCTACTGTAGGACCCATAACTTCACCAAACAACAAATATAGGAAAATAGCTCTGTGTGTTGTTCAATAGTCTATCCATCAAGGAACAGTTCTCTACACATTATGAGCTAAGTATCTCTGTGCGCAAACAGACGAACGAGACCCTACAGTAAATCAAGCAGACAATAACATTATAAACATCAATTTGTTAGGGATGTTTGATCCAACGTGCAGCACGGCATAACTGTCTTTACCGGAGTAATGAATGAAGAAGCACTTTGGTTGTTGTTGCATGTCGTGATGTTTGTCATTTGACTGTCATTCAGTAAATGATTTCCTGATTCAGCTGATGATAGTTGAACATGTGACTAACTAAACAGCTACAGTATTAAGAATTATGTGTAATTATTGAAGAACCGCGTTAATGACAGTATCAATTTGGGTGTTGTCAATAAAGTTACGATTATTATTTTTAGATTTTTTTTATTTAACCTTTATTTAACCAGGTAGGCCAGTTGAGAACAAGTTCTCATTTACAACTGCAACCTGGCCAAGATAAAGCAAAGCAGTGTGACAAAACAACACAGAGTTACACTTGGGATAAACAAACGTACAGTCAATAACACATTAGAAAAATCTATATAGTGTGTGCAAATGGAGTAAGGAGGTAAGGCAATAAATAGGCCATAGCAGCGAAGGAATTACAATTCAGCAAATTAACACTGGAGTGATAGATGTGCAGATGATGATGTGCAAGTAGAAATACTGGTGTGCAAAAGAGCAAAAAAAGTAAATAAAAACATGGGGATGAGGTAGGCAGTTGGATGGGCTATTTACAGATGGGCTGTGTACAGCTGCAGCGATCGGTAAGCTGCTCAGATAGCTGATGCTTAAAGTTAGTGAGGGAGATATAAGTCTCCAACTTCAGGGATTTTTGCAATTCGTTCCAGTCATTGGCAGCAGAGAACTGGAAGGAAAGACGGCCAAAGGAGGTGTTGGCTTTGGGGATGAACTGTGAGATATACCTGCTGGAGCACGTGCTACGGGTGGGTGTTGCTATGGTGACCAGTGAGCTGAGATAAGGTGGAGCTTTACCTAGCAAAGACTTACAGATGACCTAGAGCCAATTGTTTTGGCGACTAATATTTAGCGAGGGCCAGCCAACAAGAGCATACAGGTCGCAGTGGTGGGTGGTATATGGGGCATTAGTGACAAAACGGATGGCACTGTGATAGACTGCATCCAGTTTGCTGAGTAGAGTGTTGGAGGCTATTTTGTAAATGACACCGCCGATCTGTTTTACGAGGGTATGTTTGGCAGCATGAGTGAAGGAGGCTTTGTTGCGAAATAGGAAGACAATTCTAGATTACATTTTGGATTGGTGATGCTTAATGTGAGTCTGGAAGGAGAGTTTACAGTCTAACCAGACACCTAGGTATTTGTAGTTGTCCACATATTCTAAGTCAGAACTGTCCAGAGTAGTGATGCTAGTCGGGTGGGCGGGTGCGGGCAGCGATCGGTTGAAGAGCATGCATTTAGTTTTACTTTCTTTTAAGCGCAGTTGGAGGCCACAGAAGGAGTGTTGTATGGCATTGAAGCTCGTTTGGAGGTTTGTTAGTTTGTTAGTTGGTGAACCAGGCGAGTCAGTCTTTTGAGAAACCAAGGCTGTTGAGTCTGCCGATAAGAACACGGTGATTGACAGAGTCGAAAGCCTTGGCCAGGTCGATGAAGACGGCTGCACAGTACTGTCTTTTATCGATGGCGGTTATGATATCGTTTAGTACCTTGAGCGTATCTGAGGTGCACCCATGACCAGCTCTGAAACCAGATTGCAGAGCGGAGAAGGTACGGTGGGATTCAAAATGGTCAGTGATCTGTTTGTTAACTTGGCTATCGAAGACCTTAGAAAGGCATGGTAGAATAGATATAGGTCTGTAGCAGTTTTGGTCTAGAGTGTCTCCCCCTTTGAAGAGGGGGATGACCGCGGCAGCTTTCCAATATTTGGGAATCTCAGACGATACGAAAGAGAGGTTGAACAGACTAGTAATAGGGGTTGCAACAATTTCGGCAGATCATTTTAGAAAGAGAGGGTCCAGACTGTCTAGCCCGGCTGATTTGTAGGGGTCCAGATGTTGCAGCTCTTTCAGAACATTAGCTATCTGGATTTGGGTAAAGGAGAAATGGTGGTGGCTTTGGCGGGTTGCTGTTGAGGGTGCCGGGCAGTTGACCGGTGTAGGGGTAGCCAGGTGGAAAGCATGGCCAGCCGTAGAAAAATGCATATTGAAATTCTCAATTATAGTGGGACACTGGGTGAAGGAGAAGCTGGGGAGGCTTTGGCAAGTAGCTGCGGGGGGTGCGGAGCTGTTGGCAGGGGTTGGGGTAGCCAGGAGGAAAGCATGGCCAGCCGTAGAGAAATGCTTATTGAAATTCTCGATTATCGTGGAGTTATCGGTGGTGACAGTGTTTCCTAGCCTTGGTGCAGTGGGCAGCTGGGATGAGGTGCTCTTATTCTCCATGGACATTACAGTGTCCCAAAACTTTTTGGAGTTAGAGCTACAGGATGCAAATTTCTGTTTGAAAAAGCTAGCCTTTGCTTTCTTAACTGACTGTGTGTATTGGTTCCTGATTTCTCTGAAAAGTTGCATATCGCGGGGACTATTCGATGCTCGTGCAGTACGCCACAGGATGTTTTTGTGCTGGTCGAGGGCAGTCAGGTCTGGAGCGAACCATGGGCAATATCTGTTCTTAGTTACACATTTTTTGAAAGGGGCATGCTTATTTAAGATGGTGAGGAAATTACTTTTAAAGATTAACCAGGCATCCTCTACTGACGGGATGAGGTCAAAATCCTTCCAAGATACCCGGGCCAGGTCGATTAGAAAGGCCTGCTTGCAGAAGTGTTTGAGGGAGCGTTTGACAGTGATGAGGGGTGATCGTTTGACCGCGGACCCATAACGGATGCAGGCAATGATTGCTGAGATCCTGATCGAAAACAGAGGTGTATTTGGAGGGCAAGTTGGTCAGGATAATATCTATGAGGATGCCCATGTTTACGTATTTAGGGTTGTACCTGGTGGGTTCCTTGATAATTTGTGTGAGATTGAGGGCATCTAGCTTGGATTGTAGGACGGCCGGGGTGTTAAGCATATCCCAGTTTAGGTCACCTAATAGAATGGACTCTGAAGATAGATGGGGGGCATTCAATTCACATATGGTGTCCAGGGCACAGCTGGGAGCTGAGGGGGGTATATAACAGGTGGCAACAGTGAGAGACTTATTTCTGGAAAGATTCATTTTTTAAATTAGAAGCTCGAACTGTTTGGGCATGGACTGGAAAGTATGACAGAACTCTTTGCAGGCCATCTCTGCAGTAGATTGCAACTCTCTTTTTGACAGTTCTATCTTGACGGAAAATGTTGTAGTTGGGGATGGAAATTTCAGAATTTTTGGTGGCCTTCCAAAGCCAGGATTCATACACGGCAAGGACATTAAAGTTGGCGGAGTGTGCTAAAGCAGTAAGTAAAACAAACTTAGGGAAGAGGCTTCTGATGTTAACTTTTTATGGCTGCAGGGGCAGTATTGAGTAACTCTGATTAAAGGTGCCCATTTCAAACGGCCTCGTACTCAATTCTTGCTCGTACAATATGCATATTATTATTACTATTGGATAGAAAACACTCTCTAGTTTCTAAAACCGTTTGAATTATATCTGTGAGTCAAACAGAACTCATTTGGCACAAACTTCCTGACCAGGAAGTGGAAAGTCTGAAATCGATGCTCTGTTCTACTTCCTGCCTATACATGGGCATGATACGTATTAGTATACGTGCACTTCATACACCTTCCCCTGGATGTCAAGAGGCGGTGAGAGAAGACATTTCGTGTTTATCTTGGTCTGAAGTGGAATACAAGCTCTTTGTATGACGTGTCCGCCCATTTCCTGTTTTCTGGAGAGCGCGAAAGGGGACTTGGATTTGCCTTCTGTTTAGCTGCCGTTATAGGCGACTAATATCTCCGGCTTTGATTTTATTTGATACACGTGACCATATCATCGTAAAGTATGTTTTTTCAATATAGTTTCATCAGATTATCGAAAATTTTTCGGGAGTTTTGCCGTGTTCCGTTCTCTTCCGTTGGTTGACAAGGAGAGCTTCGAGCCACTTGGCAAGTGCGCTTGCTAATTCAAGAGGGAAAATGGACGTTCTAAATCCAAACAACGATTGTTCTTGACAAAGGACACCTTGTCCAACATTCTGATGGAAGATCACCAAAAGTAAGAAACATTTTATGATGCTATTTCATATATCTGTCGTGCATGTGAACTAGTCGCCGGCGCCCAACTTTGGGGTACTCAGCTATACCGAAGCTGGATGTCGTAATGAAGTTATTTTTTAGAATTCTAACACTGCGATTTCATTAAGAACTAATGGATCTATCATTTCCTATACAACATGTATTTTTTAGTTATGTTTATGAATAGCTATTTGGTCAGAATATGTGTGTCAGAAAACGTGTCAGAAAAATATCGTTGCTGTTTAGACGTTGTGGAAAAATTAGCTAAGATAGCAGCATGTATAACCACTGATTTCAGCTCTAAATATGCACATTTTCGAACAAAACATAAGTGTATGTATAACCTGATGTTATAGGACTGTCATCTGATAAAGAATATCAAGGTTAGTCAAAAATTATATATCCTTTGCTGGTTTGTTACGATCGCTAACTTTTACTGCTGGGAAATGGCTTGTCTTTCTGGCTATTGTGGTAAGCTAATATAACGCTATATTGTGTTTTCGCTGTAAAACACTTAATAAATCGGAAATATTGGCTGGAATCACAAGATGCCTGTCTTTCATTTGCTGTACACTATGTATTTTTCAGAAATGTTTTATGATGAGTAATTATGTATTTGAAGTTGGTGTCTGTAATTATTCTGTCTGCTTTCGGGGGAATTTCTGATTGTAGCTGCAATGTAAACTATGATTTATACCTGAAATATGCACATTTTTCGAACAAAACATAGATTTATTGTATAACATGTTATAAGACTGTCATCTGATGAAGTTGTTTGTTGGTTAGTTTGGTTGGTTCTTGGTTAGTTAGGTTGGCTTTGTGCATGCTACCTGTGCTGTGAAAAATGTCTGTCCTTTTTTTGTATTTGGTGGTGAGCTAACATAAATATACGTGCTGTTTTCGCTGTAAAACATTTTAAAAATCGGACATGTTGGCTGGATTCACAAGATGTGTACCTTTCATTTGCTGTATTGGACTTGTTAATGTGTGAAAGTTAAATATTTAAAAAATATATATTTTGAATTTCGCACCCTGCACTTGAGCTGGCTGTTGTCATAAGTGTACCGACGCCGGGCTTGCAGCCATAAGAAGTTAACATGCATGAAACCAAGGCTTTTTCGAATATTGAAGTCAACAAATGAGAGTGCCTGGGGACACACAGGGCCTGGGTTAACCTCTACATCACCCGAGGAACAGAGGAGTAGGATGAGGGTACGGCTAAAGGCTATCAGAACTGGTCGTCTAGTGCATTGTGAACAGAGAATAAAAGGAGCAGATTTCTGGGCGTGGTAGGATAGATTCAAGGCATAATGTACAGACAGGGGTATGGTAGGGTGCGAGTACAGTGGAGGTAAACCTAGGCGTTGAGTGACGATAAGAGAGTTTGCATCTCTGGAGTTATGCTAGGTGAGGTCACCGCAAGTGTTGGAGGTGGGACAAAAGAGCTCTCTGAGGCATGTTGAGTGGGACTAGGGGCTCCGCAGTAAAATAAAACAATGATAACTAAACAACAGTATACAAGGCATATTGACATTAGAGAGACATAAAGCGAGGAATAAAGCAATCAGAGGTGTTGATTGGGAGAGCTAGCTAAGACAACAACGGGTAAGAAAACAGTTAATCAGCTAAGACAACAGCAACACGTAAAATGGCAATGAATGGGCAATGCTCTGATCCAGTGGAAATGTCATAAAATACCTGATTACTTCTTAGCACAAATAGCCTACAGAACTCACTGGAGCAGGAAACTGAGGGCCAAGAATATTTTATACAATGTTGCAAGCTTGCTATCCGAGTTTCCTGACCCAGTTGATAGTTGATACAATGTTTCAAGTTTGTAGTAGACAGGCCATTTGCAGCCAATGTGATTTCTAGGATAGTTATTTCTATCAGGATATTTTCTACCTGCAGAATGCAATGTTTTTATTTGTTGGCTTTATGTAGGCTATTTTTTTTACATAGTTGGCAATGGCAATAAAAGTTATTTAGATTTGTATAATTTTCATTTAGATAGATTGTAGAATAATCACAGACAATGATTTTGAGATACAATTATCAATGAAATTAAACTGTTCCACGAAAATGTGCATATGAAAATCATAACTGGCACACAGATTAGCAGAAATGGTCAGATAAATTGGCACTCCAACTGGAAAAGGTTGCAGACTGATGGTGTAGTCTATTACTAGTCTATTAGTCGATCTATCTGTACTCTATTAGTCTATTACTGAAAACTTCAGGAGCAGAACAGCAGAATTTACGAAGTCCAGCAGAGGAGGGGGGACTCCCTCTGGTCAGGTTATGTTGACGACCGGCTCCCCCTGGTCGGGTTGTGTTGACGACCGGCTCCCCCTGGTCGGGTTGTGTTGACGACCGGCTCCCTCTGGTCGGGTTGTGTTGACGACCGGCTCCCTCTGGTCGGGTTGTGTTGACGACCGGCTCCCTCTGGTCGGGTTGTGTTGACGACCGGCTCCCTCTGGTCGGGTTGTGTTGACGACCGGCTCCCTCTGGTCGGGTTGTGTTGACGACCGGCTCCCTCTGGTCGGGTTGTGTTGACGACCGGCTCCCTCTGGTCGGGTTGTGTTGACGACCGGCTCCCTCTGGTCGGGTTGTGTTGACGACCGGCTCCCTCTGGTCGGGTTGTGTTGACGACCGGCTCCCTCTGGTCGGGTTGTGTTGACGACCGGCTCCCTCTGGTCGGGTTATGTTGACGACCGGCTCCCTCTGGTCGGGTTATGTTGACGACCGGCTCCCTCTGGTCGGGTTGTGTTGACGACCGGCTCCCTCTGGTCGGGTTGTGTTGACGACCGGCTCCCTCTGGTCAGGTTGTGTTGACGACCGGCTCCCTCTGGTCGGGTTGTGTTGACGACCGGCTCCTTCTGGTCGGGTTGACGACCGGCTCCCTCTGGTCGGGTTATGTTGACGACCGGCTCCCTCTGGTCGGGTTGTGTTGACGACCGGCTCCCCCTGGTCGGGTTATGTTGACGACCGGCTCCCTCTGGTCGGGTTGTGTTGACGACCGGCTCCCCCTGGCCGGTTATGTTGACGAACGGCTCCCTCTGGTCAGGTTATGCTGACGACCGGCTCCCTCTGGTCAGGTTATGCTGACGACCGGCTCCCTCTGGTCAGGTTATGTTGACGACCGGCTCCCTCTGGTCAGGTTATGTTGACGACCGGCTCCCTCTGGTCAGGTTATGTTGACGACCGGCTCCCTCTGGTCAGGTTATGTTGACGACCGGCTCCCCCTGGCCGGTTATGTTGACGACCGGCTCCCCCTGGTCAGGTTATGTTGACGACCGGCTCCCTCTGGTCAGGTTATGTTGACGACCGGCTCCCTCTGGTCAGGTTATGTTGACGACCGGCTCCCTCTGGTCGGGTTATGTTGACGAGCGGCTCCCTCTGGTCAGGTTGTGTTGACGACCGGCTCCCTCTAGTTATGACTTCGAGTCATTTGTGTGTCTTAATTATTTAATCAAACAGAATGCTTAAAGCATCATACAAGTTCAGTACATACAGATTTTATAAAAACACATGGGGCAATTGGTAGAAAGAACAGATGACTCTTGGTTGACCAAGATGTATTTTAGTTGGGGACAGTGATTGGGAGTCCCATAGGGCGGCGCACAATTGGCCCAGCGTCGTGGGTAGGCAGTCATTGTAAATAAGAATTTGTTCTTAACTGACTTGCCTAGTTAAATAAAGGTTACATTTAAATAAATTAAAAATAGTGTTTCATGACAAACCATTTTCTATAAATCCGTCAAGGCACCAACTTTGAGAAGGGTTTAAAACAAAGGTTGCTACAATAGCTTTCTATATGAATTTGAGTGGTTACATTTCTCCAGCCCCCATCCCTCAGCTGTTTACCAAACCAAGTCTCTGGACAGCCATTTTGTTGCTGTTTAAATACTAGGTTGTCCCTTTAAAAAAGCCACACATCAATCAACCAATCTGAAGTTGAAACAATAACAAAGCAGTCATTCCACCACTGTTTTGGTAATAAGATGATGATGGGCCTGGAGACATTTAACTACTCTCAAATTCATAGACAGACCTATGGATGCAAGGACTGACCATCCATGATATCAACATTATAGTTTTAACCATGTTGAGGCTGTTGATTTACATTGTTTCTAAATATTGGAGTCAAAAAACCTTATTTTGGGTTCTGATGGGATACAACAGTTGAACTAAGCTCATGAGGCATGTGTTATATTCTTCAAGAATCATTGGCTATAAATAAATAATTTAAAAGTCAAAATATGGATGTAGCAATTGCAGATTTCCCCTTTAACACCAAACATCAGTTCAACAACTGCAGAGTTTGTACCTCTGTTTTCAAGACAGTACTTACCAGTGGTAATCACGGCCCGGTTTCTCAAAACCATCTTATGGCTAAGTTCATCTTTAGAACCACTGCATGCCGTAAATTGCGTTTGGGAAATAGGGCCCAGATATCCAGTTTCCTCCTCCTCTTCTTCCGATGAGACCGTAATCTCACCCTCCTCCGCTTTCACTTCAAAAACGGAATCCTCCTCATCTTTTACTGTAACACCCTCCTCCTCTTTCACTTTGAACGCCTCTTCTTTCACTGTAACGTCTTTCTCTTCTTCTTTCCCTGTAACAGCCTCACTCTCTACTTGTTTTTGTATTGTAACATCTTTCTCTTCCTCCTCCTCTTTGATGAGAGCTTCTTTCTCCGTCCAGCAGACCGTCTCTTCTTCAGCAGGAAGAGAGTAATTTAGTGAACTCATGGTCGGAGATGTTAGCTAGCTAGGCTAATGCTAACTTAACCAGCCCGCCAGCTGAATAATAACAACACCGTAAATATGAAATGAAATAGGATAACTAACTAACTAGACGACAGACGAGGGTTTAAAATACAGTGGCTAATATACACTAAAGCGTCTAAAGAGCTTTAAGAGCTTTATGGGTTCGGCTATTTTGGCTAGCAAGCTACCGAGATGGCGAAAGAAATGCTGAAAGAAACGTTTCGTCCACTAGATTATACGTCACACTAACAGCATTGCGTTCCGTCCACTAGATTATACGTCACACTAACAGCATTGCCTTAAAATCGCACACCGCCATCAGCTGACTGGAGTGGGTAACGCTCAGTCTGAACCTCTGACTGCGATGGAGATGTGCGACTTTAAGACAATGACGCTAGTGTGACGTAAAATATATATTATAATGTTCAGACAAAAAGTTAGTGTAGGAAGCATGAGTTTTTACTCACCAGTGTAACAATACAGTGTGGTTAAAGACTTAGTAACTTAGTTGTGTTCACGATCTGGTTCCCTATAAGCACAACCAGTTATGTTTTTGAATGATCACATATGTATTAATTTATTTCGGGATTCTGGGTAATCCACAGCAGATTTATGGAGAATTGCTGTGGGTGAGTTCAAAATTGAATAGTCCCGGGATAGAAATATATAAAGTTGACATTACATCACAAAATCCACATTTTAAATCATACATTAGCAATTTATGTTTTAGGAACTACTGTTGTTGGTTTGGTGTCAAGTAAGCCTCTTTATATGTTATTTGCCAAATCTCAGTTCTCCATGTGGGTTTTATGCTAGTGTAACGGATGTGAAATGGCTAGCTAGTTAGCGGGTACGCGCTAGTAGCGTTTCAATCAGTTACGTCACTTGCTCTGAAACCTAGAAGTAGTGTTGCGCCTTGCTCTGCAAGGGCCGTGGCTTTTGTAGAGCGATGGGTAACGATGCTTCGTGGGTGACCGTTGTTGATGTGTGCAGAGGGTCCCTGGTTCGCGCCCGAGGTCGGGGCGAGGGGACGTACTAAAAGTTATACTGTTACACTAAAGATCCCTCTTTCAAGTTGGTATCTAACTGGAAAATGCATCTTCTTTAGGAGTGCTATTTTTACCCTGTCGACTACTGATCATTCATCCACACTGTGTGTCTCATCAATGCAGGTCATTTATGACAAATGTATAAAGTATATGTTTTATAAATTCATGAACACCAGCCAGTTTATCAGCCCGGTTTTGTTAGTTTAGGTGTATTATACTTCTTCGCCACCAGAGGGGGACATTGAGTAATTCTTCAGGTTAATTTGATATATTTTGATGCTAAAATGGATGACAGTTTATTCTGATGTAGTGAACATGAGACACATGGAAACAATGTATTCATTTTATTATAGTAAATTAGGAATTAGTAGGAATTGTTAAATCCACTATATGATCACAATGACTTTGATAGACATTTCAATTGTTTTTTTGTTACTATATTCTAGGGCAGATTAATGTAGAATTGCTGTGGGAGTGCTATTTATATCCCGTCACTACTGATCATTCATCCAGACTGTGTGTGTCCCATCATTGCAGCTTTGGAAATAAATGAACTATCCATCCATTGCTCCTTCCTGTGTTGACTCACTGACTTAGCACGGTAGGCTCTGGTGCCTTCTTGCCGTGGGCTCAAGACGACAGAGGAAATCAACCTGCTTGCTCCTTTTTGTTTTGTCAACTTTTCGATGGGGATGTTATGTTTTGATACCGGAGGTACGAGGCCTTGAAAGCATTAAACTTCAAAGCAGTGTACTTTATCAGCAGCACGTGATCAATGACGTCTGAAGATTCATTTCATCGAACAACCACCTGATTGGTTTGGTGTGTTCGACACTGCTGGCGACTGCCAACTGACTGCTCTACAAATCACCATACATCATAAATAACTACTCATTATTATTTAAGCAGTGTGTCACTTTATCAGCATTGATCAATGAAGAACTGAAGGTTAATTTTCTCCCATCATTCTGTTTGTCTCTGATCTTTTGATCTGCAAACACGTTTAGGTTTTGTTAGTTTGGTTCTAAATGGTCTCGGTGCTGGTTGGCTACGCTGGTTAGGCTAATAGCTAGTTGGCTAAATAGCTAACGTTAGCTGGTTGGCTACGCTGGTTAGGCTAATAGCTAGTTGGCTAAATAGCTAACGTTAGCTGGTTGGCTACGCTGGTTAGGCTAATAGCTAGTTGGCTAAATAGCTAACGTTAGCTGGTTGGCTACGCTTGTTAGGCTAATAGCTAGTTGGCTAAATAGCTAACGTTAGCTGTCCGGCTAAGATAACTGCATATAGCTAACATTCTTTGATATTTGGTTAGATGGCGTTATGTATTTTCAAAACTGTGGTTTACTTTAATCACTCAAGTCATGAGTGCAAACGATTGATTTAAATTGAAGTTCTACATTTGAAGTTATTTCTGTTGTAGTTTACATCATAGGGAATAGGCTGGTCCTCCATATTACTTCACACCTGACTTTGGCATTCTTCTGAATTCTGATTGGTTTAATGTAATAACTCCAAAAATAGAACAGTGAGGTGTAACTTTGCATTGGGAAAAATATTTTATTTTATCTTTTTATAAACAATACAAAACATACAAACGACAACATCATACAAACATTAACTACATCACACCTGCCCAGACCCACTAGAACACACCTCCATCTCCATTAACTACATCACACCTGCCCAGACCCACTAGAACACACCTCCATCTCCATTAACTACAACACACCTGCCCAGACCCACTAGAACACACCTCCATCTCCATTAACTACATCACACCTGCCCAGACCCACTAGAACACACCTCCATCTCCATTAACTACATCACACCTGCCCAGACCCACTAGAACACACCTCCAGCTCCTGCATCTCCACTACATCAGCCTCAAACTGCACCATTTTATTTCTCTCCGTCGCCCATTTGACCTTTCCACTGCGTTAACAATGGAGGATTGGTTGATTTCCAGTTGAAGTATTTAAGATGATTGACGAGAAAAGTATAGTCCAACCATCCGGATACTTGTTTCATGCGCATCAAAGGTGAGGGTGAATTTCAGATGTTCACTGCTTGTATTGATGAAGGAGTGGAATCGATGAAGTTCCTCTGCTGTCCCCTGGAATAGAAGGAACATGTCATCAATGAAGCCTTTTACAGAGCCTGATGAGGTGCTAGAATGGATTGTTAGGGCTGACGATCACGTTCTTCTCTAACAACCCCACATACAGATTGGCATAATTCAATGCTATTTTTAAAACTACAATGACCATAATAACCTGAGCACCTACTTGTCTTTGTGTTTCTTTTACACCTGCTACGTAAAAGAGACCGAAGAATGTGTAACAGTATAGCTTCCGTCCCTCTCCTCGCCCCTACATGGGCTCGAACCAGGGACTCTGCACACATCAACAACTGCCTCCCATGAAACATCATTACCCATCGCTATTAGCATGCACCCCACTAACTAGCTAGCCATTTCACATTGGTTACAAATGCACAATGGTCAATGCTATCTGGGATTCTTGGGACATCCCTACCCAAAACCCTAACCTTAACCCCTAACCTAACCATTTTAAATGTCAACTTCAACGGGCTAGGGAAGTCCCAAGGATGTATCTCTACCTGAAAATACATGATCTAAGTGATTGGTAGTTGGTCTTCAGCAGTCATAAAGCCTTATTTACTTTAATGAACTACTAAAATAGTGATTTTGTCAGACAGCAGCTCTACACTTTATTGACTGACTGATCCATTCATCCTTCCATCCCTCCTCAGCCTTCCTCTCCTCTGAAGACCCAGTGGGGGTGGAGCTCAGTCAGAGAGCTGTTGAGGGACTGGTTAGGAAGAACACTTCTACAGCCAGAGAGGTGAGAGGTCACAGATGGTTTAGATGATAAATATTTATGTTCCCTTAGCAGTTCATCACGTAAGCAAAAGGAAATATGTTCCATCATCTGTTTATTTACATTAGTGCAAATTGTCCTCTGATATTGGTGTAATTTCTCACCCCTTTTGGCTGTATGAAAGTAAATTTTCCCTCAGACACATACATTTGTTCTTTGCTATTATGAAGGTAATTTGTGTAGAATGTACTTTTCCCCACTCATTCACCCCACCTCTTTACGTTGCTTATTTATATTCAGTGGCCTGACTGCATCCAGACTGTCAAAGGCCCATCCTGTTAGATCTGAACCTAATGGAGCTTGGAGTGATCGGATAACAGAAGTCACATTTAGGTGCCAGGTGTAACTGAGGCCATAGATGCTCCATATCCATTACTTTTAATGTTTTATATAATATGACTAAATGTGTTTATTTCTGTGTTGCAGGGGCAGTCGTGAAATGGAACGGCAAGGCCACAGAACATGACATAAGCAGAGCTATGGGAGACCACCTCAAGCCCCTGGTAGAGCCGGGGGTGGTGTTTACCACTCCACCAGGCCTTCAGCAGGCTGGAAAAGTGCGATTGATACTGATTTTCATACTAAGATGGAAGAGAGTCTGTTGATATTTTCAAATCAAGCTTTATTTATACAGCACATGTCAGACATGGATGCAACACAATGGCTTCACAGGAAAAAACTAAGAAAATAAACAGAAATATTTAGTACACAACAAACATAAGAGGATAAAAAACAGAAGAATAACAACTGAAAGACTAATGAAATTTGCAAGGAAATGCCATTGATTAAAAAATAAACAATATGATGCTATATCCAACCCAACCCAAAATATAAGCTTGTTTTTTAGGAGGGGTTCTGAAAGGCACTATGGGGGTGTCCACTGAAAGTTGACTAGCAACAACAACTAGGACCTAAAAGACACCCACCATGAGACCCACTAAATCTGCCCAAGAGGCAAACAAAAGAAAAACCCACACCAAACTTAAAGACAGGAAGCAAACCAAAAAGGTGGAGCAACTAAAGGTGTTGACTCTCCACATCTATCAAGACAACTGGAGCACTGGGCCAGACACTCTTAAATAGAACCTGGACCAGCTCAGGTGAAACACCTTCCCACTAACGAGATGGACAAGTCAGCACAGGTGTAACACATACTGACTAACGAGGTGACACCAATCAGTACTCCCAAGACACATTTCAGTTGAATGCATTCAGTTGTACAATCAATCAAATGTATTTATAAAGCCCTTCTTACATCAGCTGATGTCACAGAGTACTGTACAGAAACCCAGCCTAAAACCCCAAACAGCAAGCAATGCAGGTGTAGAAGCACGGTGGCTAGGAAAAACTCCCTAGAAAGACCAGAACCTAGGAAGAAACCTAGAGAGGAACCAGGCTATGAGGGGTGGCCAGTCCTCTTCTGGCTGTGCAGGGTGGAGATTATAACAGAACATGGCCAAGATGTTCAAATGTTCATAAATGACCAGCAGGGTCAAATAATAATAATCACAGTGGTTGTCGAGGGTGTAACAGGTCAGCACCTCAGGAGTAAATGTCAGTTGGCTTTTCATAGCCAATCCTTCAAAGTATCTCTACAACTTCCATTTCACATAATCATCTACAATGCTTCACCTTCTACAATATAAACATGGTGTCTACTGGCTGTCAACAATTAAAAACAAGAAAAAACACGTATTTCTAAATAATAATATACAATCGTATTATTTTTTTCTCCTTTTTCTTTCTATAGAATCCTAGAACTCACTATCTTCTAGAACTCTCGTCTTCCTAAAACTCAATAGCTTCTAGAACTCTCGTCTTCCTAAAACTCACTAGCTTCTAGAACTCTCGTCTTCCTAAAACTCACTAGCTTCTAGAACTCTCGTCTTCCTAAAACTCACTAGCTTCTAGAACTCTCGTCTTCCTAAAACTCAATAGCTTCTAGAACTCTCGTCTTCCTAAAACTCACTAGCTTCTAGAACTCTCGTCTTCCTAAAACTCACTAGTTTCTAGAACTGTCGTCTTCCTAAAACTCACTAGCTTCTAGAACTCTCGTCCCCTTGGAACGAGCCCAAACAAAACTCAAATCAAATAGTATTAGTCACATGCGCCGGATACAACACTGGAACTCTTACTTACGAGCCCCTAACAGTGCAGTTTAAAAAAAACACAAAAGAATAAGAGGTAAAACTAATCTCCAACACGGGAAAAACATGTCAAAATAAATTGTGATCATGGTAACTCACTGGCTAAATGCAAAACACAAATCTATTTGACTGCCCACCCTTGAGATAATCAGCAACCAAGTTGTCCTTACCACAGACATGTCTGATTTCAAGAGGAAACTCCTGCGATATCCGTAGTAACTTTCCACCTGACTGCGGAGCTTCTCTCTCTTTTCAGGGTTCACTAGATAGGCATGTTGTTGGATATAAAAGCAGGGTAACAATGTCAATATAATTGTACCCAAAAATGTCAAGTTGGTTGCATGAATAACTAGGATTACTAAATGTTACATAATTGTAAATATGAAATATCAAAACCAAATGTACACCCATTTGTTAATATGTATTGGCAATAATTAACTTAATGGTGAGGCATGGAATAATAAAACATGTATCTTTTGTCAGGCTGAATGTTTGAATATATGAGGTGATTTGAGTCATGCTTCTTCAGTAGTGGAATAAAGACAATTAGCACTTGAATGTTGTCAAGAAATACTGGAGTGATGTCAGATTGTTAATAAAAATTTATTATAGGTGTATCGGCTGCAAGTACGTTGAAATTAAGCAGTTTTCAAGTCATTGAAAAAAATCGACCCGAAAAGACATCTTTTCAACTTTCACTTTCAACTACAACGGAACATATACTGGACAGAACATATATCGGACGTCAGGAATAGTCTTATTTTCAACGTCTTTTGAATGACATTTTGATAAATGGGAATAGTGCAATGTCAAAACACAGTTTTAACGTGTCCAAATCAATAACCAATATGCAGAAACAGTTTGAAGTGTTGCATTTTGATTCAAGTGGGTCACCAACATGGTAAGTGTAACACAGCTCTTTTTTGTTAGTCACTTTTTGATAAATCTCATAAATAATACTCTTTCAATTCAGAGCCTGGATTTTTCCTCTTTTTCCCTAAAATCAATTTAACAAACGCTTAGGGTTCTACATTGTGACATCATTAAAATACTCCTTCTACAATGTTAAAACATTCTACATTGTGACATTTCATTGATATCATGAAACAACTTCTTCATGTATGTATTTTCTGATGTCTGATCAGAGATCTTTTATCAGAGTATCTCTTGTCACATTGATCACAGCTATAAGGCTTCTCTCCTGTGTGTGTTCTCTGGTGTATAGTCAGATAGCTAGATGTAGTAAAACTCTTCCCACACTGATCACAGCTGTAAGGTTTCTCTCCTGTGTGTGTTCTCTGGTGCCTAATCAGTTGACTAGAATCAGTAAAACTCTTCCCACATTGATCACAGCTATGAGGTTTATCTCCTGTGTGTGTTCTCTGGTGTAGAGTCAAAGAGCCAGATGTAGTAAAACTCTTCCCACATTTATCACAGGTGTAAGGTTTCTCTCCTGTGTGTGTTCTCTGGTGTAGAGTCAAAGAGCCAGATGTAGTAAAACTCTTCCCACATTTATCACAGGTGTAAGGTTTCTCTCCTGTGTGTATTCTCTGGTGTTGAGTCAGATGGTTAGATGTAGTAAAACACTTCCCACATTGATTACAGCTGTAAGGTTTCTCTCCTGTGTGTGTTCTCTGGTGTTGAGTCAAAGACCCAGATGTAGTAAAACTCTTCCCACATTGACCACAGCTATAAGGTTTCTCTCCTGTGTGTATTCTCTGGTGTAGAGTCAGAATGCTATATGCAGCAAAACTCTTCCCACATTGACCACAGCTATAAGATTTCTCTCCTATGTGTGTTCTCTGGTGTACAGTCAGATGGCCAGATTGAATAAAACTCGTCCCACATTGATCACAGCTATATGGTTTCTCTCCTGTGTGTGTTCTCTGGTGTCGAGTCAGATTGTTAGATGTAGTAAAACACTTCCCACATTGACCACAGCTATAAGGTTTCTCTCCTGTGTGTATTCTCAGATGTTGAGTTAGATGGCAAGATCTACCAAAACTCTTCCCACATTGAACACAGCTATAAGGTTTCTCTCCTGTGTGTGTTCTCTGATGAATTTTAATGCCTGATGAGGTGAATCTCTTCCCACAGTCAGAGCAGCAGTGAGTTCTCTTCCCTGTGGATCTCTGCAGGTGTTTATTGAGGAGTTCTGATCTGGAGAGACTCTTCTCTGCCTTTTTAGCATCATGAGATTGTTGAGGCTCCCCAGAGGATCCAGGACAGTCACGTCTCTTTCCTGTGTGAATGACAAAGTCATACAGATGGTTAAAGGCCCACAACAGCAGAAATCCACTGTAAAAGGTGATGCCAACAGCGTAGCCATGATGTTGTACAACAATTGACGTCTGTAATGAATGTAATGATTTGACATTTGTCTTAAAATGAGCAAGAATAGTCATATTGTCTTGTTTTCACATTAGTAGTAACATCTAAGATTGTAGACTAGAAATAAGTTATTCATGTTGTTGAAACTCTAAGCAGTGTGCCAGACGACTTTTGGTCTCCAATACAGGCCCCTTTCTGTGTTTTCTGTGTTTGCTCAAATTGTATGAGGAAACCGATAGTTATGGATGTAGTATATCTGCCTGCAGCAAAAATGGTGAGCAAAGATTTTAGTTTTTCACAACGTATTCTGAATGTGAATGGGGGAAAACTCAGGGGCGTAACCTCAAACAAACGTACAGTCAATACGTAACAACAATAACACAATAGAAAAATCTATATACAGTGTGTGCAAATGGAGTAAGGAGGCACAGCAATAAATAGGCCATAGTAGCGAAGTAATTACAATTTAACAAATTAACACTGGAGTGATAGATGTGCAGATGATGATGTGCAAGTAGAAATACTGGTGGGTTTGGCGACGAGTATGAAGCGAGGGCCAGCCAACGAGAGTGTACAGGTCGCAGTGGTGGGTAGTATATGGGGCTTTGGTGACAAAACGGATGGCACTGTGATAGACTGCATCCAATTTATTGAGTAGGGTTTTGGAGGCTATTTTGTAAATGACATCACCGAAGTCGAGGATTGGTAGGATGGTCAGTTTTACAAGGGTATGTTTGGCAGCATGAGTGAAGGATGCTTTGTTGCGGAATAGGAAGCCAATTCTAGATTTAACTTTGGATTGGAGATGTTTGATGTTTGACTAACATCAGCTATCTGGATTTGGGTGAAGGAGAAGCTGGGGAGGCTTGGGCAAGTAGCTGAGGGGGGTGAGGAGCTGTTGGCCGGGGTTGGGGTAGCCAGGAGGAAAGCATGGCCAGCCATAGAGATATGCTTATTGAAACTCTCGATTATCGTGGATTTATCGGTGGTGACAGTGTTTCCTAGCCTCAGTGCAGTGGACAGCTGAGATTAGGTGCTCTTATTCTCCATGGACTTTACAGTGTCCCACAACTTTTTGGAGTTAGAGCTACAGGATGCAAATTTCTGTTTGAAAAAGCTTGCATTTGCTTTCCTAACTGACTGTGTGTATTGGTTCCTGACTTCTCTGAAAAGTTGCATATCGCAGGGACTATTCGATGCTAGTGCAGTACGCCACAGGATGTTTCTGTGCTGGTCGAGGGCAGTAAGGTCTGGAGTGAACCAAGGGCCATATCTGTTCTTAGTTCTACATTTCTTGCTTATTTAAGATGGTGAGGAAATTACTTTTAAAGAACAACCAGGCATCCTCTACCGACGGGAGGATACCAGGATACCCGGGCCAGGTCGATTAGAAAGGCCTGCTTGCAGAAGTGTTTTAGGGAGCGTTTGACAGTGATCGTTTGATCGTTATCTAACTTCTCTAGGATAGGGGGCAGCAATTTCACGTTTGGATGAAAAGCATACCCAAATTCAACTGCCAGTTACTCATCCCCAGAAGATAAGATATGCATATTATTAGTAGATTTGGATAGAAAACTCTGAAGTTTCTAAAAATGTTTGAATCATGTCTGTGTGTATAACAGAACTTATTTAGCAGGCGAAACCCCGAGGACTTTGCAGGCCATCTATGCAGTAGTTAAACCAAGGCTTTAACGGTTACAGAAGTCAACAATTGAGAGTGCCTGGGGACAGGTCCTGGGTTAACCTCTACATCACCCGAGGAACAGAGGAGTAGGATGAGGGTACGGGCTAAAGGCTATCAGAACTGGTCATCTAGTGCGGTGTGAACAGAGAATAAAAGGAGCATAATGTAATGTACAGACAGGGTTTGGTAGGGTGCGGGTACAGTGGAGGTAAACCTAGGCATTGAGTGACGATAAGAGGTTGCATCTCTGGAGGCACCAGTTATGCTAGGTGAGGTCACCGCATGTGTGGGAAGTGGGACAAAAGAGTTCTCTGGGGCATGTTGAGTGGGACTAGGGGCTACGCAGTAAAACAAAACAATGATAACTACCCTAAACAACAGTATACAAGGCATATTGACATTAGAGAGACATAAAGCGAGGCATAAAGCAATCACAGGTGTTGATTGGGAGAGCTAGCTAAGACAACAACGGGTAAGACAACAGTTAATCAGCTAAGACAACAGGTAAAATGGCGATGAATGGGCAGAGAGGGTCAGTTAACTACACACAGGGCCTGAGTTCGAGGCTGGGGCCGACAGATAAACAAAATAAACAAAATGGAGAACCGTGATTAATGAACAGTCCAGCAGGCATCAGCTATGTAGCCAAGTGATCATAGGGTCCAGTGAACAGCAATATATGAACTAGGGAAGCCGTTAGGTAGTCATTACTACGCTAGCCGGGAGATGCGCCTGGCTCGAGGCTAACTGGTGCTAGCGTCGGGACAAGGGCATTAGCCACTATAGCCACTCCAGTGCGACCGGTGTAATGGTCCAGAGCTTACGGCAGGAATACGGTGATGTAGTGGAGAAAAACAGTCCGATATGCTCAGGGTTGATATCGCGCTGTGCAGACTGGCAGGTACTATCCAGGCTAAAAGCGGCTGGTGTCTGAGCTAAAAAGGTAAAGGCCTTTAGCAGTGGCTAACAATGACTAAATAGCTAGTAGCTAATTAGCTGGTTAGCTTCTGATGGAGGTTCTAGCTATAAGGTCTAAAAAAAAAAAAATAGCAGATCCGTATCATAATGGGTGAGGCGGGTTGCCGTCTTGGATTACAAGATGAGTCTTTGCTAAATCAATGGTTTTTAACACTCTGTTTTTAACACTTTTTAACACACCAATGGTTTTTAACACTCTGAAATGATTTAGTGTTTCTGTGCCCATGAAAACTGTTTTCCCAGCGTAACTTAAGGAGCCACTAAATGATACGTAGTTCGAGTGCATTTCAGAATACAAAAAAAACTGTCAGACAGCAAGATCCCGTATTTAAGTTGAAGTTCATCATATGACAAGCGTAACGTTATGACTATAACTACTGTTCCCTGAAGGAGGGAAACTAGGTACAACATACTATCACAAATTCACGCCTCGCTGGAAGCCCCGCCTTCCACAGGTGATGAGCGTGAGGTTTGGATTTAATCCTTCAATTTAACACCGCTCTTCACCGACCCAGGAAGGGGTGGGGCCAATTAGGTGTTGTACCTCGTTTCCCTCCTTCAGGGAAGTGTAATTATAATCAAAGTTACACTCCCTTTCAGTTGGTCAACTTCGGTACAACATACTATGGAGAAATACAATAATTCCCCATGCCGAACCAAACGGATACTAAATGAAACGGCCCCTGGCAGATCACCCAGACCTGACCCTGCAAGATGCGTCAGTTTTGTCAATTTATTCATTGTCTTTTGTTTGAAACACTCCTGTCAGTGTTGAGTAAGGACGCACACCTGATTACACATATAGAAGTAGGACTAGTCAACCTGGACTGAGCACAAATGTAGGCCTATAAAAAATGTGCCTATTTGGGGATGTCTGATAGTATTTCAGATTGTCTTAACGCACCACCACTAATGAGTTGTGGAGCTTCTCAACAAAAAAATTATTCAGCTTCTCCAACTAATTTTTTCCTTACCTCAAACAGCAGGTAAAGAAAGTCTTATTAGAATCCATTACGAATGACAATAGTTGCTCAAAGTATTTGTAAATTATTTCCAGCTCTCGCCCTTTCGATAACCACTCAGCATTAAAGGGAAAAATGTAATGCTCTGATCCAGTGGAAATGTTATAAAATACCTGATTACTTCTTATCCTTTGCACAAATAGACGACAGCTGTGTCTGTCCAGAACTCACTGGCGCAGGAAACTGAGGGCCCAGAATATTTTATACAATGTTGCAAGTTTTGGAGGACCCAGTTGATAGTTGATAGAATGTTTCAAGTTCGTTGTTGACAGGCCATGTGCAGCCAATGTGATTTATAGGATATTTATTTTTAATCAGGATATTTTCTACTTGCAGGCTGCAAATGTTTTTGTTTGTTGGTTTCATGTAGGCTATTTTTACATAGTTGGCAATGGCAATAAAAGTTACTTTTAGATTTGTATAATTTTCATTTAGATAGAATGTAGATTAATCACAGATAATGATGTTGAGATAAAGACTATTATAATTATTATTACTATTATAAATTAAATGAAACTGTTCCAGTAAAATGTGAATATGAAAATCCTAACTGGCACCAGATTAGTAGAAATGGTCAGAGAAATTGGCATGAAATGGAAAAGGTTGCTGACTGCTGGTGTAGTCTATTACCAGAAACTATAGGAGCATAACGACTGCAGGTGTAGTCTATTACCAGAAACTATAGGAGCATAACGACTGCAGGTGTAACCTATTACCAGAAACTATAGGACCATAACGACTGCTGGTGTAGCCTATTACCAGAAACTATAGGAGCATAACGACTGCTGGTGTAGCCTATTACCAGAAACTATAGGAGCATAACGACTGCTGGTGTAGCCTATTACCAGAAACTATAGGAGCAGAACGACTGCTGGTGTAGTCTATTACCAGAAACTATAGGAGCAGAACAACTGCAGGTGTAGCTTATTACCAGACACTATAGGAGCATAACGACTGCTGGTGTAGCCTATTACCAGAAACTATAGGAGCATAACGACTGCTGGTGTAATCTATTACCAGAAACTATAGGAGCATAACGACTGCAGGTGTAGCCTATTACCAGAAACTATAGGAGCATAACGACTGCTGGTGTAGCCTATTACCAGAAACTATAGGAGCATAACGACTGCTGGTGTAGCCTATTACCAGAAACTATAGGAGCATAACGACTGCTAGTGTAATCTATTACCAGAAACTAAAGGAGCATAACGACTGCTGGTGTAGCCTATTACCAGAAACTATAGGAGCATAACGACTGCTGGTGTAGCCTATTACCAGAAACTATAGGAGCATAACGACTGCTGGTGTAGCCTATTACCAGAAACTATAGGAGCATAACGACTGCTGGTGTAATCTATTACCAGAAACTATAGGAGCATAACGACTGCAGGTGTAGCCTATTACCAGAAACTATAGGAGCATAACGACTGCTGGTGTAATCTATTACCAGAAACTATAGGAGCATAACGACTGCTGGTGTAGCCTATTACCAGAAACTATAGGAGCATAACGACTGCTGGTGTAGCCTATTACCAGAAACTATAGGAGCATAACGACTGCTAGTGTAATCTATTACCAGAAACTAAAGGAGCATAACGACTGCTGGTGTAGCCTATTACCAGAAACTATAGGAGCATAACGACTGCTGGTGTAGCCTATTACCAGAAACTATAGGAGCATAACGACTGCTGGTGTAGCCTATTACCAGAAACTATAGGAGCATAACGACTGCAGGTGTAGCCTATTACCAGAAACTATAGGAGCATAACGACTGCTGGTGTAATCTATTACCAGAAACTATAGGAGCATAACGACTGCAGGTGTAGCCTATTACCAGAAACTATAGGAGCATAACGACTGCTGGTGTAGCCTATTACCAGAAACTATAGGAGCATAACGACTGCAGGTGTAGCCTATTACCAGAAACTATAGGAGCATAACGACTGCTGGTGTAGTCTATTACCAGAACCTATAGGAGCATAATGACTGCTGGTGTAGCCTATTACCAGAAACTATAGGAGCATAACGACTGCTGGTGTAGCCTATTACCAGAAACTATAGGAGTAGAACAACTGCAGGTGTAGCCTATTACCAGACACTATAGGAGCATAACGACTGCAGGTGTAGCCTATTACCAGAAACTATAGGAGCATAACGACTGCTGGTGTAATCTATTACCAGAAACTATAGGAGCATAACGACTGCTGGTGTAGCCTATTACCAGAAACTATAGGAGCATAACGACTGCTGGTGTAGCCTATTACCAGAAACTATAGGAGCATAACGACTGCTGGTGTAATCTATTACCAGAAACTATAGGAGCATAACGACTGCAGGTGTAGCCTATTACCAGAAACTATAGGAGCATAACGACTGCTGGTGTAGCCTATTACCAGAAACTATAGGAGCATAACGACTGCTGGTGTAGCCTATTATCAGAAACTATAGGAGCATAACGACTGCTGGTGTAGCCTATTACCAGAAACTATAGGAGCATAACGACTGCTGGTGTAGCCTATTATCAGAAACTATAGGAGCATAACATCAGAATTTACGAAGGCCAGCAGCAGCGGGAGGAGTAGGCTAAAGAAGAAGTTTTTCTGATGGTTAGGCTATCTTGTTTCAGAGGGGTGTCATCAATAGCCCAGAATGACAACAGATAATAAACAGAAATACCTTATTTACATAAGTATTCAGACCCTTTGCTATGAGACTCGAAATTGCTTTCAGGTGCATCTTGTTTCCATTAATCATCCTTGAGATGTATCTACAACTTGTTCAGAGTCCACCTGTGGTAAATTCAATTGATTGGATATGATTTGGAAGGCACACACCTGTCTATATAAGGTCCCAGAGTTGACAGTGCATGTCAGAGAAAAAAACAAGCAATGAGGTCGAAGGAATTGTCCGTAGAGCTCCAAGACAGGATTATGTCGAGGCACAGATCTGGGGAAGGGTACCAAAACAATTCTGCAGCATTGAAGGTCCCCAAGAACACAGCGGCCTCCATCATTTTAAAATGTAATACTCTTCCTAGTCACCTGGCCAAACCGGGCGATTGGGGGAGAAGGGCCTTGGTCAGGGAGGTGACCAAAAACCTGATGGTCACTCTGACAGCGCTCCAGAGTTCCTCTGTGGAGATGGGAGAACTTTTCAGAAGGACAACCATCTCTGCAGCACTCCAACAATCAGGCCTTTATGGTAGAGTGGCCAGACGGAAGCCACTCCTCAGTAAAAGACACATGACAGCCTGCTTGGAGTTTGACAGAAACTATAGGAGCATAACATCAAAATTCACGAAGGCCAGCAGCAGCGGGAGGAGGAAGAGTTTTTTTCTGATGGTTAGGCTATCTTGATCTCTGGCTCCCGAGTCATTTGTGTGTCTTAATTATTTAATCAAACAGCGTGCTTAAAGCATCAGACCAGTTCAGTACATATAGTTGATTTAATTAAAACACATGGGGTGTGTCTATATATGGAAAAATACACGTTATAACATTTCTACCAATCGGATGGTAGAAAGAAAAGACGACTTTTGGTTGACCCAAGATTGTTTTTAGTTGGGGCCCTAGTGCATTCATTAAGTTCAGACCGCTTCCCTTTTACACATTTTGTTACGTTACTTATTATAAATTAGATTTTTTTTAAAGAATTAAATGAAAATGTTAAAATGTTTTAGAAATGCTTGAGACTCAAATAAATCGATTAATCATGGTTTCAGGATATACAGTGTTTGTTTACATTTACTTATAAACATTGGAGTAAAAAAAGCTCATAGTTTGGGTTCTGATGGGGTACAACAGTTGAACTAAGCTCATGAGGCATTTATAAGTGAATTCTTCAAGAAACAATGGGTACATATCATTAATGTATAAGTCCCAAAATGGATGTAACAACTGCTGATTGCCCCTTTAAGACTACATATTGGGCTAATCTAATAGGAGATATTGAGGACTACAGTATTTCAGGCATTGTCATTGGATGCATTTGATGAATTGTTAACGTTTTGTTGATGGTCCACTCTTGATGTTCTACACGTTACAGTGTAGCTTCAGCCATTCCTACAGAACAACATTAAAGTGTAGAACCCCTTTACTGCATATTGGTTCAACGACTGCAGAGACGGTACTTACTGGGGTTAAACGGATCTCCAACCTCGTCTTCTTCCTCCAATGTGACAGTAATCTCCCCCTCCTCCTCTTTCACACCAATAACTGCGTCCTCCTCTTTCACATCCTTCTCCTCTTCTTTTACAGTAACATCCTCCTCCTCTTTCACTCTGAACGCGTCCTCCTCTTCTTTCACTGAAACGGCTTTCTCTTCTTGTTTCACTGTGACATCCTCTTCTTCCTTCTCCTCTTTAACGACAATGTTCAGCTCCAGAGCTTCATTCTCCGTCCAGCAGACCTCTTCTTTAACAAGAGGGGAGTAGTTTAGGGAGCTCATGTTCAGGGATGTTAGCTAGCTAGCTATCCTTAGCGACTAGGCTAGTGCTAACTTAACCAGCCAGCTACTATAGCTGACTAATACAAAATAACGTAATATTAAATTAAATAGGTTAACAAGTAGATACGACCTAAGTGTGTCGAAAACACAGTAGCTAATATAGACCGAAAGCGTATAAATAGCTTGAATCTTTCGGCTATGTTGGCTAGCAAGCTACCGAGGTGGTTGACGAGCTGTTTATGAAGAACCGTCCACTAGATTATACGTCACGCTGGCAGCGTCGCCTGAAAGACGCACATCGCCGTCTGTTGACTGGAGGGGAAACGCAGTTGAGGATCATATTTTATTTTCAGACAAAGATTATTTTAAATGGATTTAATTAAATAATACCATTATATTGAGACATACAAAGACAGGAATGTGTTGATTGATTAGTGCGAATATTTTTTTTTTACCACAGCATATTTAAGGCAGTTTCATTAAGTTATACTACATCTACATTAGCAGCTAGCTACTGTAGGTCTATACTGCTCCTACACGGTTACATTACATCATGTAGATGTATATAATGAACAGACTAGGTCTATACTGCTACTACATGGTGTAACAATACATCATGTAGATGTATATAACGAACAGACTAGGTCTATACTGCTCCTACATGGTGTAACATTACATCATGTAGATGTATATAATGAACAGACTAGGTCTATACTGCTCCTACACGGTGTAACAATACATCATATAGATGTATATAATGAACAGACTAGGTCTATACTGCTCCTACATGGTGTAACAATACATCATATAGATGTATATAATGAACAGACTAGGTCTATACTGCTCCTACATGGTGTAACATTACATCATGTAGATGTATATAATGAACAGACTAGGTCTATACTGCTACTACATGGTGTAACAATACATCATGTAGATGTATATAATGAACAGACTAAGTCTATACTGCTCCTATATTTTTATGTATTATTATGTGTTATTTATTTCTCCTTTATTTAACCAGGTCGGCCAGTTGAGAACAAGTTCTCATTTACAACTGCGACCTGGTCAAGATAAAGCAAAGCAGTTCGACAAAAACAACAACACAGAGTTACACATAAACAAATATTCAGTCAACAACCCAATAGAAAATGTAATTTCTTTTTCTGTTTTGGAATATTGTGAAACACTATCATTCCACTATTAATGCAGATATTATGGACATTTTATTTAAAACACGTAATTACATTTTAATTGTATCTCCTTTAATTCAGACCCAAAATGTATTTGCTATAATGTGTGCCATTGCCTGGCTATTAAAAGGGACCTGTGAGTATTTGAGCCTCAGAAATGTTTGGTCACATGGAATCAAGTGGTCACTAGATGTCTACGGTATCAAATAGATTGATAGTTGGTGGTGTTGGGAGTGTCCAGTGTGTTGATTTAACGGTAATAATGTCAAAATTCCACTTTTAACAACCATCAGAATTGGTTAAAAAAAGGTTATGCCTGAGTGGCACAGCGATCTAAGGTACTAGATCACAGTGTTAGAGGTGTCACTATAGACCCGAGTGGTACAGCAGTCTAAGGTACTAGATCACAGTGTTAGAGGCGTCACTATAGACCCGAGTGGTGCAGCAGTCTAAGGTACTGTATCACAGTGTTAGAGGTGTCACTATAGACCCGAGTGGCACAGCGATCTAAGGAACTGGATCACAGTGTTAGAGGCGTCACTATAGACCCGAGTGGTGCAGCGGTCTAAGGTACTGCATGGCAGTGCTAGAGGCGTCACTAGAGGCGTCACCCGGGTTCGATCCCGGGCTGTACCACAACCTGCCGTGATCGGGAGTTCCATAGGGCGGCACACAATTGGCCAAGCGTCGCCCGGTGTTTCCTCCTACACATTGGTGCAGCTGGCTTCCGGGTTAAGCGGGCGGCTGTTAAGAAGCGCGGTTTGACGGGTCATGTTTCAGAGGACGCATGACTTGACCTTCGCCTCCTGAGCCCATTGGGGAGTTGCAGTGATGAGACAAGATCCACATTGGGGAGTTGCAGCGATGAGACAAGATCCACATTGGGGAGTTGCAGCGATGAGACAAGATCCACATTGGGGAGTTGCAGCGATGAGACAAGATCCACATTGGGGAGTTGCAGCGATGAGACAAGATCCACATTGGGGAGTTGCAGCGATGAGACAAGATCCACATTGGGGAGTTGCAGCGATGAGACAAGATCCACATTGGGGAGAAAAAACGGGGGTAAAATTATTATTATTATTTTTTTAAATGACAACAAACAAAGGTTGCATCCCAACGTGGCAATAAACAGTAGGCAAAGTGACCAGGACAAAATGAACTCAAACGTTTTACCATTGGAACACTTGATGTAATGATGTAATAATGGACAGAATGAACTCAAACGTTTTACCATTGGAACACTTGATGTAATGATGTAATAATGGACAGAATGAACTCAAACGTTTTACCATTGGAACACTTGATGTAATGATGTAATAATGGACAAAATGAACTCAAACGTTTTACCATTGGAACACTTGATGTAATGATGTAATAATGGACAGAATGAACTCAAACGTTTTACCATTGGAACACTTGATGTAATGATGTAATAATGGACAAAATGAACTCAAACGTTTTACCATTTTACCCACCATTTGCAACAACGTCACTGAGCACCATCACTGTCTTTCCTTCGTGGATCTCCTGCATGTTTACATATCTGGCATTACTCATCTCATATACTGTATTCTATCCTATTCTACTGTATCTTAGTCTATGTATTACTCATCTCATATGTATATACTGTATTCTATCCTATTCAACTGTATCTTAGTCTATGTATTACTCATCTCATATGTATATACTGTATTCTATCCTATTCTACTGTATCTTAGTCTATGTATTACTCATCTCATATGTATATACTGTATTTTATCCTATTCTATTGTATCAGCCTTTGCCGCTCTGACATCGCTCGTCCATATATTTATATATTCTTATTCCATTACTTAGATTTGTGTGTATTAGGTATTTGTTGGGAAATTGTTAGATATTACTGCACTGTTGGAGCACAAGCATTTCGCTACACCCGCAATAACATCTGCATGTGACAAATAACATTTGATTTGATTTATTATGAAGGTCACTTGTGTAAAATGTACTTTTCCCCACTCATCTTTTGACATTGCCTATGCATATTCAGTGGCCTGGCTGCTTCCAGACTATGTCAAAGGCCCGTCCTGGTAGATCTGAACCGAATGCAGCTTGGAGTGATCAGATGACAGAAGTCACATTTAGGTGCCAGGTGTAACTGAGGCCATAGATGCTCCATATCCATTACTTTGAGTGTTTTATATAATATGACTAAATGTGTTTCTGTGTTGCAGGGGCAGTCAAGAAATGGAATGGCAAGTCCACAGAACATGACATAAGCAGAGCTGTGGGAGACCACCTCAAGCCCCTGGTAGAGCCGGGGGTGGTGTTTACCACCCCTTCAGCAGGCTTGAAAAGTGGGATTGAGACTGATTTTCATACCAAGATGGACCAAGAGTCTGTTGATTGGTCAGTCATTGGGTTAATTTGTTTTGCAATATGTTCAAATCAAATCAAGCTTTATTTATACAGCACAAAAATATTAACAATATGATGTTTTATCCAACCCAAAATATAACTTGTTTTTTAGGAGGGGCTCTGAAAGACAGTATGGAGGTGTCCACTGAAAATTGACTAGTAACAACAACTGGCACCTAAAAGACACCCACCATGAGACCCACTAAATCTGCCCTAGAAGAGGCAAACAAAAGAAAAACCCACACCAAACTTAAAGACAGGAAGCAAACAGAAAAGGTGGATCGACTAAAGGTGTTGACTCTCCACATCTATCAAGACAACTGGAGCACTGGGCCAGACACTCTTAAATAGAACCTGGACCAGCTCAGGTGAAACACCTTCCCACTAACGAGATGGACAAGCCAGCACAGGTGTAACACATACTGACTAACGAGGTGACACCAATCAGTTTAGCTAGACGTGCTAACGAGCTATATGTGCTACTTCCAACCTCAAAACATAAATGAAAAAAACAAAGCCTGTAACACCTTCCCCCTTAAGACAACAAATATGTCCTATATTTGTGTTGGACGAGTTTGCTCACCCCCAACAGAAAACCACTTTCATTTCACATAATCAACTACAATATAAACATAGTGTCTACTGGCTGTCAACAATTAAAAACAAGAAAAAACACGTATTTCTAAATAATAATATACAATAGTATTATTTTTTAAATCCTTATTCTTTCAATAGAATCCTAAAACCCACTAGCTTCTAGAACTCGCATCTTCCTAAAACTAACTCGATTCTAGAACTCTCGTCCCCTTGGAACGAGCCCCAAAAAAACTAATCTCCAATACGGAAAAACGTGCAGTCAAAATAAATTGTGATCCATGGCAACGCACTGGCTAAACGCAAAACTTGTTGACTGCCCACCCTTGAGACAATCAGCAACCAACTCCTGCAATATCCGTAGTAACTTTCCACCTTACTTCTCGCTCTCTTTTCAGGGTTCACTCGATAGGCATGTTGTTGGGTCTGGCCAAGTCCAAAATGTCATGCATTTGGGTTGGCACATCTGAGAATGAACGCTGATATTCTAAAAGAAGGGCAACACTGTCAATATAATTGTACCCAAAAAATGGTCAGCTGGTTGCATAAATAATTATGAATACTAAATGTTACATGAATTGTAAATATGAAATATAAAAACCAAATGTACAACCCTTTGTTAATATGTAGTGGCAATAATTAACTTGATGGTGAGGCATGGAATAATAAAACATGTATCTTTTGTCAGGCTGAATGTTTGAAATATGAGGTGATTTGAGTCATGCTTCTTCAGTAGTGAAATAAAGACAATTAGCATTTGAATGTTGTCAAGAAATACTGGAGTGATGTCAGATTGTTAATAAAATTGATTATAGACCAATTTATTATACTGCTTTCATGTGTGTATATACACAAACATCTGCAACAATTATCATATTACATGTATTTTTTTAAACAAGCAGCTTTTTCAACTAGTAGAAAACAGCGAGCTACATTCTGAAGTAATGCATTTTGATTAAAGTGGGTCACCAACGCAGTAAGTGTAACACAGCTCTTTTTTTTGTTAGTCACTTTTTGTTAAATAATACTCTTTCAATTCAGAGCCTGGATTTTCCCCTGAGGCTAATATCCATATCATGCTGCAATCAATTGAACAGGGCAAACGATAACGTAGAACATCATTAAAATACTCCTTCTACAATGTTAAAACATTCTACATTGTGACATCATTAAAATACTCCTACTACAATGTTAAAACATTCTACATTGTGACATCATTAAAATACTCCTACTACAATGTTAAAACATTCTACATTGTGACATCATTAAAATACTCATTCTACAATGTTAAAACATTCTACATTGTGACATTATTTCATTGATATCATTAAACAACTTCTTCATGTATGTATTTTCTGATGTTGGATCAGAGATCTTTTATCAGAGTATCTCTTGTCACATTGATCACAGCTATGAGGTTTCTCTCCTGTGTGTGTTCTCTGGTGTGAAGTCAGCTGGCTAGATGTAGTAAAACTCATCCCACATTGATCACAGCTATAAGGTTTCTCTCCAGTGTGTGTTCTCTGGTGTATAGTCAGCTGGCAAGATGTAGTAAAACTCATCCCACATTGATCACAGCTATAAGGCTTCTCTCCTGTGTGTGTTCTCTGGTGTCTTATCAGATTGCTTGATTTGGTAAAACTCATCTCACATTGATCACAGCTATGAGGTTTCTCTCCTGTGTGTGTTCTCTGGTGTGAAGTCAGATTGCTTGATGTAGTAAAACTCATCCCACATTGATCACAGCTATAAGGTTTCTCTCCAGTGTGTGTTCTCTGGTGTACTATCAGGTTGTTTAGCTGACTAAAACTCTTCCAACATTGAGAACAGCTATAAGGTTTCTCTCCTGTGTGTGTTCTCTGGTGTACTATCAGATTGTTTAGCTGAGTAAAACTCTTCCCACATTGAGAACAGCTATAAGATTTCTCTCCTGTGTGTGTTCTCTGGTGTACTATTAAGTTGTTTAGCTGAGTAAAACTCTTCCCACATTCATCACAGCCATGAGGTTTCTCTCCAGTGTGAATTCTTTGATGTATTTTAAGGTCTCCTGAAGAGTTGAATCTCTTCCCACAGTAAGAGCAGCAATGAGATTTCTTCCCTGTGGGTCTCTGCTGGTGTTTTGATGTGGAGAGACTCTTCTCTGCCTCGTCAGCATCATGAGGTTGTTGAGGCCCCCCAGAGGATCCACGATAGTCACGTCTCTCTCCTGTGTGAACAAAAAGTCAGACAGATGGTTTAAGGCCCACAACAGCAAAAATCCACTGTAAAAAGGTGATGCCAACAGCGTAGCCATGATATTTTACAAACAATGACGTCTGTAATGAATGTTCATTATTTGACATTTGTCTTATGACAGTCAAGTGAACAACAAGTCATATATTGTCTTGTTTTCACATTAGTAGTAACATCGACGATTGTAAGCTAGAAATACGTTTTTAAAGTTGTTAAAATCCTAAGCAGTGTGCCAGACAACTTTTGGTCTCCAATATAGGCACCTTTCTGTAGGTCTATGTTATTGTTAGGTGAAGTTATGGGTCCTACAGTAGGTCTATGTTGTTGTTAGGTGAAGTTATGGGTCCTACAGTAGGTCTATGTTGTTGTTGTTAGGTGAAGTTATGGGCCCTACATTAGGTCTATGTTGTTGTTAGGTGAAGTTATGGGTCCTACAGTAGGTCTATGTTATAGTTATGGGTCCTACAGTAGGTCTATGTTATGGTTAGGGGATGTTATGGGTCCTACAGTAGGTCTATGTTGTTGTTAGGTGAAGTTATGGGTCCTACAGTAGGTCTATGGTATTGGTATAACTAGGGATTTCCGCATTATCATGGAGGAGTTTCTGCAACCAAATTGCGTTTTAGCAAACAGAGGGCAGAGAGCGATGCAGAGAGCGATGTACCTATTTGGGGATGTCTGATACTATTTACGCACCACCACTAATGATTTGTGGAGCTTCTCAAAGTAATTTTCTCTTCACCTCAAACAGCAAGTAAACAAAGTCTTACTAAAATCAATTGGCGAATGACAATAGTTCCTCAAAGTATTTGTAAAATATTTCCAGCTCTCACTCTTGATAACCACTCGACATGAAAGGGAAAATGTAATGCTCTGATCCAGTGGAAATGTCATAAAATACCTGATTACTTCTTATCCCTTACACAAATAGCCTACAGCTGTGTCTGTCCCAAACTCACTGGCGCGGGAAACTCTCAGGGCCCAGACTATTTTCTATCAAGTTTCGGACCGACCTAGGTGATAGAACTTGAAACATTGTATCAACTATGTAGACAGGCCATGCGCAGCCAATGTGATTTATTTTATCTGGATATTTTCTAGCAGTTTTTATTTGTTGGCTTTATGTAGGCTATTTTTACATAGTTGGCAATGGCAATAAAAGTTATTTAGATTTGTATAATTTTAATTTAGATAGAATGTAGATTAATCATAGAAAATGATTTTGAGATAAAGACTATTATAATTATTATTACTGTTATAAATTAAATGAAACTGTTCCAGTAAAATGTGAATATGAAAATCATAACTGGCACCAGATCAGTAGAAATGGTCAGATAAATTGGCACTACAAATGGAAAAGGTTGCCGACTGCTGTTGTAGCCTATTACTGGAAACTTCAGGAGCATAACGTCAGAATTTACGAAGGCCAGCAGCAGCGGGAGGAGAATGCTAAGGAAGAGTTTTTTTTCTTATGGTTAGGCTATCTTGATCTCTGGTTCCCTCGATTCATTTGTGTGTCTCAATTATTTAATAAAACAGGTGATTCCTATGTTGATGATGTAAATTATATTTGCTGCTCTGTGGTGTGTAATGAGGAGCAACCAGACGCTGCACGCATTTATGAAATTGCTTATTCCAGTTACTAATAAGCATGCACCCATTAAGAAAATGACTGTAAAAGCTGTTAAATCCCAGTGGATTGATGAGGAATTGAAAAATGGTATGGTTGAGGGATGAGGGAAAAGGAATGGCAAATAAGTCTGGCTGTACAACCGATTGGCAAACGTCCTGCAAATTGAGAAATCATGTGACTAAACTGAAGAAAAAGAAGAAAAACGACACAATGAAACAAAGATAAATTACATAAAGTAAAGATAGTAAAAAGCTATGGAGAACCTTACATACTTTGCCTTTTTTCCCAAAATTGTGAGGTGAAAAAATGATTGTTGTCTATCAACAATGACAAGCCACCGGGGTCTGACAATCTAGATGGAAAATTACTGAGGATAATAGCGGACTATATTGCCACTCCTATTTTCCGTATCTTTAATTTAAGCCTACAAGAGAGTGTGTGACCTCAGGCCTGGAGGGAAGCTAAAGTCATTTGACATGCGCTATTCTCTGCATAGTTAGCTCCAGGTAAAATGTTGCACTTATTCAGCCATTCCGTGACCAAAAACAAGCTACATATGGACAGTACCAAAATAAACTGACTCTGGAAATGACAAAGCGCCTCGTAACCTTGCTGGAAATGGGACAAACGGACCCCTTCTGTGGTAACAGACTGGGACGATTTGTAATCAAATCTAATTCCCAGGAACGGGGTTCAAATGAACCACAGAGACTGTGTGGGATAATAACATGGCCGTGTCCAACCCTGCTTGTTCCCTCGACTCCACTACCAACCACCAATCTCCAACAGGAACCTTAACCTGTATCACTAGACACTTCATAGTGAGCTACAGGTAGGAATCAGCAATGAATCCCAATAATGAGCCACCTATGGGAGGGGTAACCTTTGTGGACAAATCTCACAACGTATTACTGCTACCCTGGGGAGATTGATATACCCCTTGAACATCGGCTCCAACCCTCGTCGGATGTGGCAGGGCTTGCAAACTATTACAGACTACAAAAGGAAGCACAGCCGATAGCTGCCCAGTGACACGAGCCTACCAGACGAGCTAAATTACTTCTATGCTCACTTCGAGGAAAGTAACACGGAAACATGCATGACAGCATCAGCTGTTCCGGATGACTTTGTGATCATGCTCTCCGCAGTCAATGTGAGTAAAACCTTTAAACAGGTTAACATTCACAAGGCCACAGGGCCAAACGGATTACCAGGACATGTACTCCAAGCATGCGCTCACCAACTGGCAAGGGTCTTCACTGACATTTTCATCCCCTGTCTGAATCTGTAATACCAAGATGTTTCAAGCAGACCACCATAGTCCCTGTGCCCAAGAACACTAAGGTAACCTGCCTAAATGACTACCGACCCGTAGCACTCACAACTGTAGCCATGAAGTGCTTTGAAAGGCTGGTCGTGGCTCACATCAACACCATTATACCAGAAACCCTAGACCCACTCCAATTTGCATACCGCCCCAACAGATCCACAGATGATGCAATCTCGATTGCACTCCACACTGCACTTTCCCACCTGGACAAAAGGAACACCCATGTGAGAATGCTATTCATCGACTCCAGCTCAGCGTTCAACACCATAGTACCCTCAAAGCTCATCACTAAGTTAAGGACCCTGGGACTAAACACTGAGCACGCCCCCATTCTCATCGAAGGGGTTGTAGTGGAGCCGTTGAAAGCTTCAAGTTCCTTGGTATCCACATCCTTGGTGTCCACATTATAGGCTTAGTTAACTGGCGAACTGTTGAAATCATGGAAACATAATGACGACTCTAATTCTAGATTTGGAATAGAATGTGCAGTAACTTGAATATATTGTTGTTTGACTACCAATTAATAAACCAGGGAGGAATTACTGACAGAGTAGGAGCGTGGTGGAGACATCCAAGAGAGGGAAATCAGGAAGGGAAATGACAGCAAGTAGTGCAGACGAAAGGGATAACAAGTTGGTGAAGCAACAGATGTGCTGGAATGAGAACAATATAGATGGAATGACAACAATATAGATGGAATGACAACAATATAGATGCTACTATGAGAACACAAACTCTCACATCTTTCACAGCAAAGAGTGAGGGAGTCCAGGGGATGACTGGAGGAGCAATGGAGGAAGCATTGTGGGATTCTCTTGGCGCGAGTACAGTTGTTGAGACTGTGTGGAGGGTGGTGAAGAACAGTCACTTTAACTCTACGTACATGTACATATTACCTCAACTAACCGGTGCCCCCGCACATTGACTCTGTACAGTTGTTGAGACTACATGGACGATGGTGAAGAACAGTGGAGTGAAAAGGGCTAAAGTTGGTAATGAACAGCAGTTTAGGGTCGGAGTGGGAATCATCAGCAAGGATGTTTTTGTGGGTGACCTGTTAACGGTCTCAAAGATGGTGAAGGATGAATTGGGTAAAGTGGAATCGGTTCGAGTGACCAGGAGCGGTATGATACTGATTGTGTGTCAACAGCGCAAAAGGAGAAAGCTGTGTGTGGTTTAGGGTTAAACATTTCAGTAGACGCACGTTGATTCAAATGAATGATAGACGGAAGGTTTTACTGTGGTTTGGTGAAGTGGTTCTCCCATCTTATGTAAAACCTGGGTAAGTGAGATATACAAAAGCAGCTGCAGTGTTACAATTGTAAAAAAGTTTGGACACGTGGCAAGTGCTTGTCGAAGGAATAAATATGTCGTAGTCAGATAAAGCATGTTGTAGTTGTGATGGGAATCACGTTCCCAAGTTCCCGGAGTGCCCTGTACGGATGAAGGATGTCACAGTAGCTAGGATGATCAGGCCCATCCAGCAGGTGTCCTATGTGGAGGCAGTGAAAATAGCTGAAGGAGTAGAGAGGAGAAGGTAGTTCATGTCCCACAGTCTGCAGTGAAGCCATGCAGGAGAAGGATCCCAACACACTAATAGTGAACAAGGTGGACGTTGTTGTGTTTATAGAGCAAGCGATAAATTGCATTAATAAACTATTAGTAACCTTCGTCCAAAACTAGCAGTTTCCGCATTAGCTTGGAGGAGTTTCTACAGCAAAATTGCGTTTGCATTGCCCTCACTGCCGCAGTGATAAATTGCATTAATAATAAACTAATAAAATCTAAGAAACTAGACATCATTGTGAAAGCGGCAAATAGATTTCTGGATCTCCAGGACTTCACAGACAAAATGTTACAGGGAGTACTGAATGAAGACGTTCCACCCCTCCCAGGTTCCTGAACCTGTGTAGGGATCTGAATAGTACCATTTTTGTTTGAAATTCAGGGTAGTGGAGTGAATTTGGTTCGTGTTTATTTTACGTAATTAGTATGATTTGTTAATCCCAATTTTTTTTCTCGTTTTGGTTATTTTTTACAACCCCGTACAGTAGGTGGCAGCAATACACCTGATGAGTGTAGTCTGACAATAAACCTCAGAGAAGAAGACATGGTAGGAACCAAAGTGTTGGTCAGTGTTTCCAGTTGACTCTAATTAGATGTTACATGACATGTTGTTTTCTTACTTCATGTAGCAGGCTAGCTAGCCAACATATTCATACTTCGCTTACTCCTCTCTGATAAGACACCGCTGCACAAACATGCTTATCTAGGCCTACACCAGCACTGGTACCAGGCAGTATTAGCTAGCAACGTTTGCTCTGACTCTTAATACATTTAGCAAGCTAGCTAGCCCGCTAACTAGCGATTAGCAGCTAACATTATTTAAGCAACACCTTGCTAAGAAAAGACCATCTTTCGCCTTTAATGTAATGGCATGAAAAGAATTGCCAGAATATTATACAATGACTTATCAACAGCTCTAACAATTTGACCCCAACAGGAAATCTACACTGGCAGTTATAGAAAGAACCATTTACTATATAACCATTGATTCTTGAAGAATATAACTTATAAATGCCTCAAATGTTTCAACCGTATTACCCCACCAGAAACCAAAACATAAGCTCGTATAACGCCACTGTTTGTAAACAAATACTATATGGCTGAGGAGTAGGGTCGATCCAAGCATTCTGACCTCACAATGACAGCAAAGCACCCAGCTAACTGGCTAACGTTGGATAGCTTGCTAGACACAAATCAGAGAAAACCTCACTCTTACCATTTTACTTGCCCTAGCAGAGCTGGTTAGGCTGTTTTCATGTTATGCAGAGCGTTGGTGACTAACTGTGCTGCTGGCAACAATTTAATTAGATTTTTTTTGCAGACGTTTACTGACACCGGCCATATTCAACAGGTGTTGAGCGTTATTAAATTCATCAGTTATTCTGCGCTATAATCAAGTCAATAAACATTGGGTAGTTAGTTAGAATATAGTTACTATACTGGCAAGTTTGATGTATAAGTAGCCAACTAGCGTTAGGTAGCTAGCTCACATACTGCTGTAAAGATATGCTATGCGTTTTGTAAGGATAGTGTAGCTAACATAACGTGTAACGTAACTTATTTGAAAAGTCATTACTTTATTGCATTGCTCAACATTTGTCATAATTATTTAAAGCAGTTCATTTGTATCCGCTCTCTCGTTGGACTTCAGCTGCATATTTTCCCCCAATTTCTTCAAATCTGAAAACGTTGAAGCCACGCCCATTTCCTGAAGAATTGTATTATGGTCCCTAAAGTACTGAGTGTATACGTCATATTTTGGCGAATTTAGTACGACATCCGGGAACTTTTGGCATACTAACTACATCATACTATGACCAATAACAGACTATATACTCAATTTACTTCACAAATAGTACATTTAGTATGAGTATTCTAACACAGCTCAGGACTCTGGGCAGCCATTTTGTTTGTTTAAAAACTAGGTTGCCCCTTTAAAAAAGCGACACAACAATCAATCAACCAACCAATCTGCAGTTCAACCAATAACCAAGCAGTAATTCCACCACTGTTTTGGTCATAAAATGATGGATGGGGCTGGAGAAATGTAACTACTCTCAAATTCATAGACAGACCAATGGATGCAAGGACTGACCATCCATGATATCAACATTATAGTTTTAACCATGTTGAGGCTATACATGGTTGATTTACATTGTTTCTAAACATTTGAGTAGAAAAAGCTCATTTGGGGTTCGGATGGGGTAAACAGTTGAACTAAGCTCATGAGGCATTTGTTATATTTTTCAATAATAATTATTTCACTGTAACATCCTCACCCTCTACTTGTTTTTGTATTGTAACAGCCTCCTCTTCCCCCTCCTCTTTCACGAGAGCTTCTTTCTCCATCCAGCAGACTCCCTCTTCTTCAGCAGGAACCGGGTTATGTTTGAGACTGGAGCTATGAGGCATGTACTGAAGTCGCTAAGCGGTATAATTCAAAGCAGTGTCACTTTATCAGCAGCACAACGTGATCAATGACGTCTGAAGAATCATTTCGTGAACACCTGATTGGTTTGGTATTGGGCTCGTTCGACATTGCATCCAACAATGCAGGTGGCTGCTGACTGACTAATTTACAAATCACCTTGCATCATAAATAACTACTCATTATTATTCATAAATCAGTCAGCCAGTCACCGTTTACCCACAACGCAGCATGGATTTGATGCTCTCGAACACGGCCAGTGGTTTAATATATGACATAATGGATAGGCTGCTACGGTGTGTGACTTCATCTATAAAAATGTGGCTGTTCTAAATTCTGTGTCGCTCAAAGCCTTGAGTAATGAACCTATTTTTGACACAATTGGCTGGAAAGAGCCAATGCTTCAGGAAGCTTTGTTTCCCCATCACTACTTTTCAGCATGTTTTCTGTGAATTAGACTACGGGAGTTTTGTAACTTTTTCCACCTTGGCTTACTGCTAGTTGGGTTCTGACTGGTCTCCGGTAGTTGGTCTCGCTGACCATAACCGTGCTGGTTGGCTACGCTGGTTAGGCTAATAGCTAGTTGGCCAAATAGCTAACGTTAGCTGGTTGGCTAAGATAACTGCATATAGCTAATGTTAGCTGGCTGGCTAAGATAACTGCATATAGCTGACGTTAGCTGGCTGGCTAAGATAACTGCATATAGCTAATGTTAGCTTGCTAACTAATATAGCTTCATATAGCTAATGTTAGCTGGCTGGCTAATATAACTGCATATAGGTCATGTTAGCTGGCTGGCTAAGATAACTGCATATAGCTAATGTTAGCTGGCTGGCTAAGATAACTGCATATAGCTAACGTTGGCTGACTGGCTAAGATAACTGCATATAGCTAACATTAGCTAGCTGGCTAAGATAACAGCATATAGCTAATGTTAGCTGGCTGGCTAAGATAACTGCATATAGCTAATGTTAGCTGGCTGGCTAAGATAACTGCATATAGCTAACGTTAGCTGGCTGGCTAAGATAACTGCATATAGCTAACGTTAGCTGGTTGGCTAAGATAACTGCATATAGCTAACATTCTTTGATATTTGGTTAGATGGCATTATGTATTTACAAAACTGTGGTTTACTTTAATCACTCAAGTCATGAGTGCTAATTATTGGTTTAATTTAAAGTTCTACATTTTAAGTTATTTCTGTTGTAGTTTACATCATAGGGAATAGGCTGGTCCTCCATATTACTTCACACCTGACTTCGGCATTCTTCTAAATTCTGATTGGTTTAATGTAATAACTCCAAAAATAGAACTGTGAGGTGTTATTTTGCATTGGAAATGTTTTAATATTTTATTTGATATTTTATAAACAATACAAAAGATACACATACAAACAACATCATAGAAACATTAACTACATCACACCTGCCCAGACCCACTAGAACACACCTCCATCTCCATTAACTACATCACACCTGCCCAGACCCACTAGAACACACCTCCATCTCCATTAACTACATCACACCTGCCCAGACCCACTAGAACACACCTCCATCTTCATTAACTACATCACACCTGCCCAGACCCACTAGAACACACCTCCATCTCCATTAACTACATCACACCTGCCCAGACCCACTAGAACACACCTCCATCTCCATTAACTACATCACACCTGCCCAGACCCACTAGAACACACCTCCATCTCCATTAACTACATCACACCTGCCCAGACCCACTAGAACACACCTCCATCTCCATTAACTACATCAAACCTGCCCAGACCCACTAGAACACACCTCCATCTCCATTAACTACATCACACCTGCCCAGACCCACTAGAACACACCCCCATCTCCATTAACTACATCACACCTGCCCAGACCCACTAGAACACACCTCCATCTCCATTAACTACATCAAACCTGCCCAGACCCACTAGAACACACCCCGATCTCAAGCGCCCGCATCAGCACCATTTTATTTCTCTCCGTCACTTTAAACTTTTAGATAACAAAGCATTTGACCTTTCTTTTGAATTAACAACAGAGGATTGGTTGATTTCCAGGTTTTAATAAAGTATAATATTTAAGATGATTGATGAGAAAAGTATCGTCCAACTCTGGGGTATCTCACTGCACCCTCAAATGTCATGTTTTGAAATATACAGACAGACAGATTAAAAGTAATTTTACATTGTATAACTGTACTTCTGACAGCCAACTTTCTAACTCCGCCCATAACTTTATGACGTCATAACATTCCCAGAAGGATTATTGAGTCATTGTTAGTTTTACACTGAAGACATGACTCTGCCGTTGTGCTGTAGAATTTGTGAATTTTGTCTCTTGTATAATAAGGGACTATCACTTGTCCCAACATCACAGGCCACAGACTTTGATGCAGTTAAAGACTTCCAAAAGTGTTTCCGCAGTTAAAGATCAACTGAGTTTTTTTAATGGTGTTTCTCCCTGTGCACCTGCCAATGTGAATCCTTTGAACGAGACAAGTTACCAGACAGGACATATTACTAATGTTCTTCCCATTGATAACCTCAATGACAATTAACTTGTGGGCGGTGGTGGTGATGACGTCCTATTCGATGACGTCGTCCATCGGGATTACCCAAAAAAGAAGACGCTCTGGATTGATCACTGGAGTCAGATGTGAAGGAGGAGGTTGATCATCAGGAGTCAGATGTGAAGGAGGAGGTTGATCATCAGGAGTCAGATGTGAAGGAGGAGGTTGATCATCAGGAGTCAGATGTGAAGGAGGAGGTTGATCATCAGGAGTCAGATGTGAAGGAGGAGGTTGATCATCAGGAGTCAGATGTGAAGGGGGAGGTTGATCATCAGGAGTCAGATGTGAAGGAGGAGGTTGATCATCAGGAGTCAGATGTGAAGGAGGAGGTTGATCATCAGTGAACCTCTAGGATTGTGGCTGGGCTGGCGTTTCCACTTCCAGCTTGGTCATATATTTTGATACATTGAATGTTGATATTGTGAACCTATGTTATATATTTGTACCTCCTGTTTCATGAAGTGATGTCACTAAGTACTGCCCCTATATATACAATGCATTCGGAAAGCATTCAGACCCCTTCACTTTTTCCACATTTTGTTACGTTACAGCCTTATTCTAAAATTGATTCAATCATTTTTTCCCCACATCAATCTACACAATACCCAACATTGACATCACAATACCCCATAAGACATCACATTGCCCATAATCACAAAGCAAAAACAGGTAAATGAATGATTTTTTTTTATTTTCTTTAAAAAACAAGGACATTTCAAAGTGACCCCAAACTTTTGAATGGTAGTGTCCATCTACATGATGTATTGTTACACCATGTAGGAGCAGTATAGACCTAGTCTGGTCATTATATACATCTATATGATGTATTGTTACACCATGTAGGAGCAGTATAGACCTACAGTAGCTAGCTGCTAATTTAGATGTAATATAACTTAATGAAACTGCCTTAAATGTGCTGTAGTAAACATTTTTTATCCGCACTAATCAATCAACACATTCCTGCCTTTGTATGTCTCAATATAATGGTATTATTTAATTCAATCCATTTAAAATAATCTTTGTCTGAAAATAAATTGTGATCCCCAACTGCGTTTCCCCTCCAGTCAGCAGACGGCGATGTGCGTCTTTCAGGCGACGCTGCCAGCGTGACGTATAATCTAGTGGACGGTTCTTCATAAACAGCTCGTCAACCACCTCGGTAGCTTGCTAGCCAACATATCCGAAAGATTCAAGCTATTTATACGCTTTCGGTGTATATTAGCTACTGTGTTTTCGACACACATAGGTCGTATCTACTTGTTAACCTATTTAATATTACGTTATTTTGTATTAGTCAGCTATAGTAGCTGGCTGGTTTAGTTAGTACTAGCCTAGTCGCTAATGATAGCTAGCTAGCTAACATCCCCGACCATGAGGTCAGTAAACTTCTCCACTTCTGTTAAAGAAGAGGCGGTCTGCTGGACGGAGAAAGAAGCTCTGGGGCTGAACATTGTCGTGAAAGAAGAGAAGGAAGAAGAGGATGTCACTGTAAAACAAGAAGTAGAGGATGAGGCTGTTACAGTGAAAGAAGAAGAGAAAGACGTTTCAGTGAAAGAAGAGGAAGACGAGTTCAGAGTGAAAGAGGAAGAGGAGGATGCCGTTTTTGGAGTGAAGAAGGAAGGGGAGATGACTGTCACATTGAAAGATGAAGAGGTGGAGATAGGAGATCTGATTAACACCAGTAAGTACCGCCTTAAATTCGTATTTAACTTTCGATATTCGGAGTTGGCTCGTCAATACCTCTTCAACGGAGGGCCCAGGATGATGACTGATATGTCTAGAATCAGACGACGTAGAGAGCAAGCTACCCCTTGTTTTCTCCGTTCCGTTTCCAAAAAGTGACTTAACATATATATTTGAGAAGGGTCTATCTGCTGACCGCAGACTGGGGGGCACGGCATGTAGTGATTTTCATGTAGTGATGTTTTACTACACACCGTGCCCCCCAATAGTGCCATGTGAGAGTTGGGTTGGCTACACCAAAGATTATGGATATACTGACAAGATGTCTCTCCGCCCTAACAAGGGGAGTTGTTGCCCACAAAGCGGCACTGCGGGTTGTCTAGCTCCCGCCTATCCTTTCTTTGGATTGGTGGATTCATCTTATTATTGTAATCTATTGTTTATATTCTATGAGGGTTGTTGTCGTCATCCGCCTGTATTCAATGGAGAGAGATGCTAAGCTACTAGCATGAATATGCATAGCGATCTGGAGACAACTCCTATAGTGTTTTTATCAAAGTTGTCGGTATGTCACGTGTCCACATAACAACTTGGGCATTACGAAACTTCTGTTAGATCAAGTAAACCTCACGTAGCAAATAACCCATTCATTTTGTTGTTGACCAAATTCGACACTTAACATATTGGGTTGATAATTGTTTCCACTTGGATACAACCTACTGTAGCCTACTGTAACCTACTGGCATGACCTAGAGAGATACAACCTACTGTAAGCTACTGGCATGACCTAGAGAGATGCAACCTACTGTAGCCTACTGGCATGACCTAGAGAGATACAACCTACTGTAGCCTACTGGCATGACCTAGAGAGATACAACCTACTGTAGCCTACTGGCATGACCTAGAGAGATACAACCTACTGTAACCTACTGGCATGACCTAGAGCGTTACAACCTACTGTAACATACTGGCTTGACCTAGAGAGCTAAAGTTGTAAAATTCCTGGATTTTAAATGAATATTTTCCAGTAATAATGATAATTTGTATCTTCCTATCCACATGTGGGATCCCTCTCCTTTGTCGTCCTCTTAACACCAATAACAGAAAATTACTGTGGGACTCCCAATCACGGCCGGATGTGATACAGCCTGGATTCGAACCAGGGACTGTAGTGACACCTCTTGCACTGAGATGCAGTGGCTTAGACCACTGCGTCCGTGTGTGTGTTAATTTTTAGAATGCTGTACTAGAATGCTTAAAAGGCCTTTAAAATTTTAAATATCGGTTATCGGTATCATTTTTTGGGGCAAGGAAAATATTGGATATTGGTATTGGCCAAAAATGTAATATCGGTGCATCCCTTTATTTTAAAATGTATCACAATACCCCATAATGACATCACAATACCCCATAATGACATCACAATACCCCATAATGCCAAAGCAAAAACAGGTTTAGGTTTTTTGCAAATGTATTAAAACTATTCCCCAGGATAACTAGTCTCAGAGTAATGTAAGATCCCAGGATAACTAGTCTCAGGGTAATGTAAGATCCCAGGATAACTAGTCTCAGAGTAATGTTAGATCCCAGGATAACTTGTCCTCCAAACTGTAAATAAATAATAAAATGTGTCGCCTGGATGTCAGACCCCCAACCCTCCAAACTAAATAAATAATAAAATGTGTATCCTGGATGTCAGACCCCCAACCCTCCAAACTGTAAATAAATAATAAAATGTGTATCTTGGGTGTCAGACCCCCAACCCTCCAAACTGTAAATAAATAATAAAATGTGAATCCTGAATGTCAGACCCCCAACCCTCCAAACTGTAAATAAATAATACAATGTGTATCCTGGATGTCAGACCCCCAACCCTCCAAACTAAATAAATAATAAAATGTGTCGCCTGGATGGCAGACCCCCAACCCTCCAAACTGTAAATAAATAATAAAATGTGTCTCCTGGATGTCAGACCCCCAACCCTCCAAACTAAATAAATAATAAAATGTGTCGCCTGGATGTCAGACCCCCAACCCTCCAAACTGTAAATAAATAATAAAATGTGTCTCCTGGATGTCAGACCCCCAACCCTCCAAACTAAATAAATAATAAAATGTGTCGCCTGGATGTCAGACCCCCAACCCTCCAAACTGAATAAATAATAAAATGTGTCTCCTTGGCAACATTAGAACCTCGGCACGTTTACTGTGTACTGGGTCGAGACAAAGGAATGATGTAAACAAATAATCCAAAATATTTTTGTCAATGAGACAGTATATAAACAAAGGAATGACCGAACCCCCTTTGGTGACTGAATGCTTGTAAGAAACTAGATGATCAAAACATTAGATCACATCAAATAAGCCTGAGTGGTTTCACCTCCTCCCAGACTATACTGGATACTACAGTTATAACTATACATAGTTATACAGGATACTACAGTTATACAGGATACTACAGTTATACAGGATACTACAGTTATACAGGATACTACAGTTATACTGGATACTACAGTTATACAGGATACTACAGTTATACAGGATACTACAGTTATACAGGATACTACAGTTATACAGGATACTACAGTTATAACTATACATATTTATACAGGATACTACAGTTATACAGGATACTACAGTTATACAGGATACTACAGTTATAACTATACATAGTTATACAGGATACTACAGTTACAGGATACTACAGTTATACAGGATACTACAGTTATACAGGATACTACAGTTATACAGGATACTACAGTTATACAGGATACTACAGTTATACTGGATACTACAGTTATAACTATACATAGTTATTCCAAAGGTGGGCTACTTACTATCCACTGTTTGCAAGCCACCGTTGCTGATCTATTTTATTTATTTATTTCACCTTTATTTAACCAGGTAGGCAAGTTGAGAACAAGTTCTCATTTACAACTGCGACCTGGCCAAGATAAAGCAAAGCAGTTCGACACATACAAAAACAAAGAGTTACACATGGAGTGTAACAAACATACAGTCAATAATACAGTAGAAAAATAAGTCTATATACAATGTGAGCAAATGAGGTAAATGCAAAAAAAGGCCATGGTGGCAAAGTAAATACAATATAGCAAGTAAAACACTGGAATGGTAGATTTGCAGTGGAAGAATGTGCAAAGTAGAAATACTGGGGTGCAAAGGAGCAAAATAAATAAATAAATACAGTAGGGGATGTCGTGGTAATTTCCTGTATTACTCAATAAAGAGAGAGAGAGAGAGCCAACCACACACAAGTCAGAGTTAAATGATATATTCCATCTTTAATATATATATACAAGCTTCACCAAAGCCCTTTAATGACTCTCAGATCAATTCAGTGTCTAAATGAATTCTCTGAGAGTCCTTACAAAACAATTCGTAGTTTCATTTATAGCCAAGATACACCCCTCTCAACTTACAAAGAATCCTTTACCCAAAAGAGGAGTATCCTATCGCTAGACAGCATCAGCTATAAATCATCGTTCAGTTTGATCTCCCAAGACAAGGTTTAAATCTCATGCTTGATACTTCACTGTCTACCAAAACATTACTTCATCCAATGGCATATATCAATTGTCATTTCTAGATACTCCCAAACCTGGACAAACTCAAAATCAGACAGTGAGCCCCTTAGGTCAAATACTAGGTCAAGATAAGGGCAACCTCAGAGGGGACATACAATGGTTCCAAACACGGCCAAACTCCTTCCCCCAATGAGAAAAGTAGGGAGTGACTGGCGTACAGACATTGTATGAGATAACTAACTGGTTTCCCAATTAATAACTCCATCCCATGGTTTAGGAATAGTTACAAACAACGTTCCCATAAGAAACCAACATTCCACTCTGTCCTCCTCCCCTTCTAATATTCTACTTAGCACCACATGGTTTAACAAATACATTGACATATGAAGACAAGCCTGACCTCTCCCCTCTCTGGCCCCAAGTTACCAATCCCTAGCTCAGAAGATTCTAATGACAAGTATCTCACAAGCATATGATGAAAATAACATCTTATCTATCTATGTTACTTAGCTAAATCTGATTCTGCCACGACAGGGAAGAGGTAGTTGTTTGGGCTAAATTAAAGATGGGCTATGTACAGGTGCAGTAATCTGTGAGCTCCTCTGACAGCTGGTGCTTAAAGCTAGTGGGGGAGATAAGTGTTTCCAGTTTCAGAGATTTTTGTAGTTCGTTCCAGTCATTGGCAGCAGAGAAGTATGCTCCAGGAAGTATATCTCACTGGTCATCCCCAAAGCCAACACCTACTTTGGCCACCTTTCCTTCCAGTTCTCTGCTGCCAATGACTGGAACGAATCGCAAAAATCGTTGAAGTTGGAGACTTATATCTCCCTCACTAACTTTAAGAATCAACTATCTGAGCAGCTTACCGATCGCTGCAGCTGTACACAGCCCATCTGTAAGTAGCCCATCCAATGCTGACCTCATCCCCATGTTTTTATTTACTTTTTTTGCTCACACCAGTATTTATATATTATATATGTTATATATGTTACAGTCACATATATTTTACTTGCACATCATCATCTGCACATCTATCACTCCAGTGTTAATATGCTAAATTGTAATTACTTTGCTACTACGGCCTATTTATTGCCTTATTGCCTATATTGCCTCTGTACTCCATTTGCACACACTGTATATAGATGTTTCTATTGTGTTATTGTCCTTTAGTTTATCCCAACTCTGTTGTTTTTGTGGCACTGCTGTGCTTTATCTTGGCCAGGTTGCATTTGTTAATGAGAGCTTGTTCTCAGCTGGTTAAATAAAGGTGAGAAAGAAAATGGAGGAATTGTTCATGACGTCCTCCAGTGATTTTAAACTTTTCCTGTTGAAAAGTGATATATAAATACAGTAAAGTATAAACACACTAAAGGGAAACAAATAAATGTTTTGAGCAAAATAGTTTTTTTTTTTTGACAACTGCAAACTAGAAGGAGTGAGTGACGTCATAGTAAGGCCTTCAAGGAGTTGGCTTGATGGGAAGTCGTGATGTCATCCAATACGAGACTGATCTTCATGTGAATATTCATTATTCTTTTTAAAATCCTTCCTGTTCTGTCAAGTTGGTTGTTGATCATTGCTACAAAGCCATTTTCAAGTCTTTCCATAGATTTTAAAGACGTTTTATGTCCATACTGTAACTTGGCCACTCAGGAACATTCAATGTCATCTTGGTAAGCTCCTCCAGTGTAGATTTGGCCTTGTGGTTTAGGTTATTGTCCTGTTAGTACAGTTTTAATTTTAGTTTACAGTTTTAGTAACATTTAGTTTCCTTATATTACGGTGGGAAAACAGTTTTCATTGGCACAGAAATTCCAAATCATTTGAGTTTGCAGAAATCCTAAATAATTTCAGAGTTTGCTAAATTCAATGGTTCTAACCGAGAGTCACCTTAACTTTATTGACAACACCCAAATGGATACTGTCATTAACGCAGTTCTTCAATAATTACACATAATTCTTAATACTGTAGCTGTTTAGTTAGTCACATGTTCAACTATCATCAGCTGATCCAGGAAATCATTTTCTGAATGCCAGTCAAATGACAAACATCACAACATGCAACAACAACCAAAGTGCTTCTTCAGTCATTACTCTGGTAAAGACAGTTATGCCGTGCTCCACGTTGGATCCAACATCCCTAACAAATTGGTGTTTATAATGTTATTGTCTGCTTGATTTACCGTAGGGTCTCGTTAGTCTGTTTGCACACAGAGATACTTTGCTCATAATGTGTAGAGAACTGTTCCTTGATGGATAGGCTATTGTACAACACACAGAGCTATTTTCCTTTTATTTGTTGTTTGGTGAAGTTATGGGTCCTACAGTAGGTCTATGTTGTTAGGTGAAGTTATGGGTCCTACAGTAGGTCTATGTTGTTGTTATGGGTCCTACAGTAGGTCTATGTTATTGTTAGGTGAAGTTATGGGTCCTACAGTAGGTCTATGTTATTGTTATGGGTCCTACAGTAGGTCTATGTTGTTGTTAGGTGAAGTTATGGGTCCTACAGTAGGTCTATGTTATTGTTAGGTGAAGTTATGGGTCCTACAGTAGGTCTATGTTGTTAGGTGACGTTATGGGTCCTACAGTAGGTCTATGGTATTGTTAGGTGAAGTTATGGGTCCTACAGTAGGTCTATGTTGTTTGGTGAAGTTATGGGTCCTACAGTAGGTCTATGTTATTGTTATGGGTTCTACAGTAGGTCTATGTTATTGTTAGGTGAAGTTATGGGTCCTACAGTAGGTCTATGTTGTTGTTTTGGGTCCTACAGTAGGTCTATGTTGTTTGGTGAAGTTATGGGTCCTACAGTAGGTCTATGTTATTGTTATGGGTTCTACAGTAGGTCTATGTTGTTGTTTGGTGAAGTTATGGGTCCTACAGTAGGTCTATGTTATTGTTATGGGTTCTACAGTAGGTCTATGTTATTGTTATGGGTTCTACAGTAGGTCTATGTTGTTGTTAGGTGAAGTTATGGGTTCTACAGTAGGTCTATGTTGTTGTTATGGGTTCTACAGTAGGTCTATGTTATTGTTATGGGTTCTACAGTAGGTCTATGTTGTTGTTAGGTGAAGTTATGGGTCCTACAGTAGGTCTATGTTGCTGTTATGGATCCTAGAGTACACTATGTATGTCATGCAATAACAACCAAAGTGCTTCTTCGTTCATTACAGGTATATTTGTTGTTAGGTGAAGTTATGGGCCAATTTGGCAAATAGTGTACAAACCCTCATTGTCAGGCTGATGGAAAAGCTAGCCAAAGAGCATTTTACTGGTTGAAGTGTTTTTTTTAAGTACAAAGCGGTTGATTTGTGACGACACAAACATTATATTAAGCAGGACATTCAAACGAGCCTTACAATTATAATCCAAAGTAGTGTGAAATGCACTCATAAGCAACCTGGACATGGAGGTTACTCCCCTGAGTTTTCCCCCATTCATATTCAGAATACATTGTGAAAAACTAAAATCTTTGCTCACCATTTTTGCTCCAGGCAGATATACTACATCCATAACTAGCGGTTTCCTCATTAGCAGATATACTACATCCATAACTAGTGGTTTCCTCATTAGCAGATATACTACATCCATAACTAGTGGTTTCCTCATTACCAGATATACTACATCCATAACTAGTGGTTTCCTCATTACCAGATATACTACATCCATAACTAGTGGTTTCCTCATTACCAGATATACTACATCCATAACTAGTGGTTTCCTCATTACCAGATATACTACATCCATAACTATCGGTCTCCTCATTACCAGATATACTACATCCATAACTAGTGGTTTCCTCGTTAGCAGATATACTACATCCATAACTAGTGGTTTCCTCAATAGAAGATATACTACGTCCATAACTAGTGGTTTCCTCATTACCAGATATACTACATCCATAACTAGTGGTTTCCTCATTACCAGATATACTACATCCATAACTAGTGGTTTCCTCATTACCAGATATACTACATCCATAACTAGTGGTTTTCTCATTAGCAGGGAGGAGTTTCTACAACCAAATTGCATGTGCATCGCCCTCGTGCCGCAATTTTAGGAAACACAGAAAGGGGTTTATATTGGAGACCAAAAGTCGTCTGGCACAGTGCTTAGTTTCAACAACATGAACAACTTATTTCTAGCCTACAATCATCAATGTTGCTACTAAAATATGACTATTATTGCTCATTTTAAGACAATTGTCAAATAATTTTAACATTCATTACAGACGTCAATTGTTGTACAACATGGCTACGCTGTTGACATCACCTTTTACATTGGATTTCCACTGTTGTGGGCCTTTAATCATCTGACTTTGTTGTTCACACAGGAGAGAGACGGGACTATCGTGGATCCTCTGGGGAGCCTCAACAACCTCATGATGCTGACAAGGCAGAGAAAAGTCTCTCCAGATCAGAACGCCTCAATAAACACCTGCAGAGATCCACAGGGAAGAGAACTCACTGCTGCTCTGACTGTGGGAAGAGATTCACCTCCTCATCAGGCATTAAAATTCATCAAAGGATCCACACAGGAGATAAACCTTATAGCTGTGGTCAATGTGGGAAGAGTTTTTGTCAATCTAGTGAACTGACAGTGCACCAGAGAACACACACAGGAGAGACACCTTATAGCTGTGATCAATGTGGGAAGAGTTTTAGTACATCTGGCATTCTGACTTTACACCAGAGAACACACACAGGAGAGAAATCTTATAGCTGTGATCAATGTGGGAAGAGTTTTACTAGATCTGGCTCTCTGACAGTGCACCTGAGAACACACACAGGAGAGAAACCTTATAGCTGTGATCAATGTGGGAAGAGTTTTACTAGATCTGGCTCTCTGACAGTGCACCTGAGAACACACACAGGAGAGAAACCTTATAGCTGTGATCAATGTGGGAAGAGTTTTACTAGATCTGGCTATCTGACAGTGCACCAGAGAATACACACAGGAGAGAAACTATATAGCTGTGATCAATGTGGGAAGAGTTTTTGTCAATCTAGCTCTCTGACAGTGCATCAGAGAACACACACAGGAGAGAAATCGTATAGCTGTAATCAATGTGGGAAGAGTTTTAGTACATCTGGCATTCTGACTCGACACCAGAGAACACACACAGGAGAGAAACTTTATAGCTGTGTTCATTGTGGGAAGAGTTTTAGTACATCTAGCAATCTGACAGTGCACCAGAGATCACACACAGAAGAGAAATCTTATAGCTGTGACCAGAGGTAATCTGATAAAAGATCTCTGACTAAACATCAGAAAATAGATGAAGCAGTTGTTTCATGATATCAATGAATTAATGTCACAATGTAGAATGTTTTAACATTGTAGTAGGAGTATTTTATTGATGTCACAATGTAGAACCCTAAATGTTTGTCCCCTGTTCTATTGATTTCAACATGATATGGATATTAGCCTCAGGGGGAAAATCCAGGCTCTGAATTGAAATAGTATTATTTATGAGATTTAGTAAGTACACATTATTCCCAGATTCCGTGTGGTTTTTGAGCTGTTAGTTTTAACAGGACGTGCAACCTCATCTCCCTCCTGTCGCACAAATGATTTTAGCATGATATCGATGAGTGATGACAAATTAGTGTTGCGTTCCTTTGTTTAGCGACCCCTACATTTAAATGCATTCCCACATCACGTACAACCTGATTTCCCCTCTAATTGATATCAGTGATTTATTGCTACTTGTCAAAACAGTGTTTCTGGTGCTTGTGCAGTTTATAAGGAGCTTGTTTAAAAAAAAATACAAGAAATATGATTATTGTGGCAGATGTTTGTGTTTATATAGCTAAATATATCCCAAACTGTTTCTGCATATTGGTTATTGATTTGGACACATTAAAACGGTGTTTTGACATTGGGGCTATCCCACCAAGCAAAATGTCATTGAAAAGACGTTGAGAAGAAGACAATGCCCGACGTCCAATATACAGTGGGGAGAACAAGTATTTGATACACTGCCGATTTTGCAGGTTTTCCTACTTACAAAGCATGTAGAGGTCTGTAATTTTAATCATAGGTACACTTCAACTGTGAGAGACGGAATCTAAAACAAAAATCCAGAAAATCACATTGTATGATTTTTAAGTAATTAATTTACTTAAATAAAATACAAATACTTCTTCTCCCCACTGTACGTTCGGTTTTAGTTGAAGTGAAAGTTGAGAAGATGTCGTTTTTTCAATGTACTTGCACTCTATACACATGAAAGCAGTATAATAAATTGGTCTATAATCAATTTTATTAACAATTTGACATCACTCCAGTATTTCTTGACAACATTCAAATGCAAATTGTCTTTATTCCACTACTGAAGAAGCATGACTCAAATCACCTCATATTTCAAACATTCAGCCTGACAAAAGATACATGTTTTATTATTCCATGCCTCACCATTAAGTTAATTATTGCCAATACATATTAACAAAGGGGTGAACATTTGTTTTTCATATTTACATTTAGTAATCATAATTAATTATACGATCAACTGACCATTTTGGGGACAATAATATTGACATTGTTGCCCTTCTTTTAGAATACCAGGGTTCATTCTCGGATGTGCCACACCAAAGAACTTAGAGCATGACATTGGGGACTGAGGCCCTGATCCAACAACATGCCTATCGAGTGAATCCTGAAAAGAGAGAAGTTCTGCAGTGAGGTGGAAAGTTACTACGGATATTGCAGGAGTTTCCTCTTGAAATCAGACATGTCCGTGTTAAGGACAACTTGGTTGCTGATTGTTTCAAGAATGGGCAGTCAAAAAGATTTGTGTTTTGCGTTTAGCCAGTGCGTTGTCATGGATCATAGTTTATTTTGACTGCACGTTTTTCCGTATTGGAGATTAGTTTTGTTTGGGCTCGTTCCTAGAGTTCTAGAAGCTAGTGAGTTCTATAGGAAGAAAAGGGAGAAAGGATACGATTGTATATTATTATTTCGAAATATGTGTTTTTTCTTGTTTTTAATTGTTGACAGCCAGTCGACACCATGTTTATATTGTAGAAGGTGAAGCATTGTAGTTGATTATAATGAGAAATGGAAGTTGTTTTCTGTTGGTGGTGAGCAAACTTGTCCAACAAAAATATAGGTTATTTGTTGTCTTAAAGGGGAAGGTGTTACATTTCCTTAGGGTGCTCATTAGTCTTTCAGTTAGTCTTCTGTTTGTTGTGCACTAAATATTTCTGTTTATTTCCTGAGAAGCCATTGTGTTGTATCAATGTCTGAAATGTGCTGTACAAATAAAGCTGGATTTGATTTCAACAAATGAACCCCATGACCAATCAACAGACTCTTGGTCCCTCTTAGTATGAAAAACAGTATCACTTTTCCAGCCTGCTGAAGGCGTGGTGGAGTGGTAAACACCACCCCCGGCTCTACCAGGGGCTTGAGGTGGTCTCCCATAGCTCTGCTGGTGGAGTGGTAAACACCACCCCCGGCTCTACCAGGGGCTTGAGGTGGTCTCCCACAGCTCTGCTGGTGGAGTGGTAAACACCACCCCCGGCTCTACCAGGGTCTTGAGGTGGTCTCCCACAGCTCTGCTGGTGGAGTGGTAAACACCACCCTCGGCTCTACCAGGGGCTTGAGGTGGTCTCTCACAGCTCTGCTTATGTCATGTTCTGTGGCCTTGCCGTTCCATTTCTTGACTGTCCCTGCAACACAGAAATAAATACATTTAGACATATTATATAAAACATTAAAAGCAATGGATATGGAGCATCTATGGCCTCAGTTACACCTGGCACCTAAATGTGACTTCTGTCATCTGATCAGTCCAAGCTGAATTAAGTTCAGATCTAACAGGATGGGCCTTTGACAGTCTGGACGCAGTCAGGCCACTGAATATAAATAAGCAACGTAAATAGGTGGGGTGAATGAGTGGGGAAAAGTACATTCTACACAAATGACCTTCATAATAGCAAAGAACAAATGTGTGTACCTGAGGGGAAATTAACTTTCATACAGCCAAAAGGGGTGAGAAATTACACCAATATCAGTGTACAATTTGCACTAATGTAAATAAACATAGATGATGGAACATATTCCCTTTTGCTTATGTGATGAACCACTAAGGGGACATAAATATTTACCATCTAAACCATGTGTGACCTCTCACCTCTCTGGCTGTAGAAGTGTTCTTCCTAACCAGTCCCTCAACAGCTCTCTGACTGAGCTCCACCCTCACTGGGTCTTCAGAGGAGAGGAAGGCTGAGGAGGGATGGAAGGATGACTGGATCAGTCAGTCAATAAAGTGTAGAGCTGCTGTCTGACAAAATCACTATTTTAGTAGTTCATTAAAGTAAATAATGCTTTACGACTGCTGAATACCAACTATCAATCACTTAGATCATGTATTTTCAGGTAGCGATATATCTTTGGGACGTCCCTAGCCCGTTGAAGTTGACATTTAAAATGGTTAAGTTAGGGGTTAAGGTTAGGGTTTAGGGTAGGGATGTCTCAAGAATCCCTAGAGAGTACCCTAGAGTTAACTTGTTGTCTGAAAATAAAATCGACATTTTACTGAACTGCGTCCAGTCAGCAGATGGACTAGATGCCGCTTAGGCCGCCCGTTGTGACTCCGTCAATAATTCAGCAGAGCAAGTTTGTATGAAGGTCTGGTTATTAAATGGGTACATAGTTCAATAGTAATATCCTCTAAAACGCTCTGGTGACAAACTTTGCTGCCCTGTTTCCAGTTGTCCACATGGCTGGGAGAAACTATTCAAGTAAGTAAATAGATTTTGGAAATGTAAAGAAACAACGATGTATTATTAGCTAACTAGCTACAGTGCAGGCTAACTCAAATGAACTGCTAAATGAGCTAGCTAGTTGGCTAGCTATCTATCGATCCAACTTCACATTCTGTATAGATAGATAGCTAAGTGAATTAAATATCATCAGCTGTCTAACTTCATATTAGCTAGCTATCTTGATGTATTTATCACCGTAAAAAATAAACTCCAAATGCATTTGTAGGTAGCTAGCTAACAGCCATGGAGGGTGAAAGGATAGCAGCCCCAACTGTCAGTGAGAGAGGAGGCTATTCTGGATAGGGAAGGTACTTTTGTGTAGTTCCTGTCCCTAGAAGTGAGGACGGAGATAATAGTAACATAATATTCAGTGTGTTGTAATTTGACTATAATGAAGTGTGTTTCTTGTGAGGTTTTCTGTCCTCAGATAAAGAGTGCTATGAAAAGCCAGTCTACATATGAAGAGGTCCCAATGAAGAGCAGTGGTTCTCAGTCCTGGGGACTCAAAGAGGCACATTGTTGTTTTTGCCTCAGCACTGCACAGCTGATTCAAATGATCAACTCATCATCAAGCTTCAAGTGGTATTTATGTATTCATTTGTGATGCCATCCTTGATATGATCCTGTTATTGTCACATGCTACACATGCCATACATATGTGTGCCCATCCATCTATCAATCCAATGTTATCATGATTTGTTATCAGGGAAATTATACTTTAGTAATCCACAATGACCTGGTGATGTAACAGTCTAATAATTACATTGTCTTCCATATTCCTACAGATACCTTGTAACTGGAGATTTCTTCAAAACGATTGCCTACAGTTACCGTGTAGGGCACTGCAAGGTTGGGTGACCAGGGTCATCTGGGACTGCCTCCTGGAGGAATTCAGATGTGTGAAGGCTACCTGTGTCCTGCGTAACTTCATGAGGATGGACACGAGGACCAGGAGGGGATCTGCAGCTCGCCGCCGTGTCCCAGAGGAGGAGTCTGCTGCTCTGCAGGATGTTTCAAGGATGGGGTCCAACAACGCAGCAAGAAAAATTAATTAAATTAAATTAAGTTATTCAATTCATAGTTTCTCTCCCTTTGATTTCTACTTCTCAGGTGAGGGTGCTGTTTAGGTAAGGGTGTGATGTCTGTGCAAAAACAAAACAGGCTGTTTTAAATCACCCATATTGAAAAAATGTAGAACAATTAGACACCCTATAACCCACTCCTACACACTCATGTATCAATCTGATTGATGGATTGTGTTGTGCAGTAAGCAGGTTCAGGTGTATAACTGTGGCTCCTTCCACCTTCAAAGAATAGGCAAGAGGGCCAACCATGGAGAATAGTAAGACACTTCATTATTTCTATAACTACGCTATATTGTTTGTCCTTATGGGTCCGTTCATGTTTTTCAGCATAAAGTACTCTGCAGCCACTTAGTGTGGTGTGGACACCAGGTGAAGCCACACACAGATTCCTGTTGAACACTGTCGCTTTAACTACCTTATTTTCTCAATAACAGTCTCTCTCCTTCACTTCATCCCTCTCTCCCCTTCTCCCTAAATCCTCTAGGTTATATCAGCTGTGTCGGTGAACCCCTCCTGCATCTGAACTGGCTACATAGAGGGCACAGCATGATCAGAGGTGAGAGGTCACTTGGTCAGGTCAACAGGAAGTATTATTAAAGAGATGCTTTATATTGACATACAGACAGAGATGCAGTAGTCCCAGAGTTAATGATCCCAGGTCAGTTTATATTATACAGGAAGTATTATTAAAGAGATGCTTCACATTGAAATACAGACAGAGATGCAGTAGTCCCAGAGTTAATGATCCCAGGTCAGTTTATATTATACAGGAAGTATTATTAAAGAGATTCTTTACATTGAAATACAGATAGATGCAGTAGTCCCAGAGTTAATGATCCCAGGTCAGTTTATATTATACAGGAATTATTATTAAAGAGATGCTTTACATTGAAACACAGACAGAGATGCAGTAGTCCCAGAGTTAATGATCCAAGGTCAGTTTATATTATACAGGAAGTATTATTAAAGAGATTCTTTACATTGAAATACAGATAGATGCAGTAGTCCCAGAGTTAATGATCCCAGGTCAGTTTATATTATACAGGAAGTATTATTAAAGAGATGCTTTACATTGAAATACAGATAGATGCAGTAGTCCCAGAGTTAATGATCCCAGGTCAGTTTATATTATACAGGAAGTATTATTCAAGAGATGCTTTACATTGAAATACAGAGAGATGCAGTAGTCCCAGAGTTAATGATCCAAGGTCAGTTTTGCATTTCACCTCCTGATTGATGACTAACAATGTTAGAATAAAAAATAAAAACACAAGGCTTAAACATGCTCTCTCTCTCCATCTGTCTCTCGTCTGCAGATATGTTTTGATGTGAGAGGATGCCAACCCTCAGTCCCATCATCGACCACCTCACCCTCTTTTAAGATAACCTTTGGGCCGACTAGAGACACTTATGTAATTGTGATGAACTGAGAGAATATTTAGGTAGCACTGTGATTCATGAATCATGTGCTGCCTTCCCTGCTCCTATGTGCTTACCTCTTTCCCTTTCTGTCTTTAACACCTCTCCACCTCTTTCTTCCTCTGTTTTTATAATACACAACAGATGTGCATTGAAATACAGATTGAACTTGTATTTATAACACTTGGATAATGAGCTTTTCAATAAAGCGTTTCACATTCTCTACTGGTTGAAATGAAGTGTAATTTGCTGAAATACTCCACCTATCCTGTGTTTATCAGATCAATGCAGATGAAGGGCATTAGATGTTGAGATGAACCGGTGTTGGAGTATTTACATGATGCATAGGAAGTGTAGTGTAATGTTTTTTAAATTATGTTTCTGTATATATGAATTAACTCTTAAATCCTGTTTCTAGTCTATTAGTTACAATGTGTAACCATTGATGCCCCAGGACCAAGATTGGTAAACACTGTTGAAGTGTAGAATTGTAATACATACATGAAGACACAGCGTCATTCAAAGACTGGAATTTGATTCTCCTGGTATTGGATATGACTGAAAAATAATCTGAAAGACATTCATACCTAAACTGCACCTTTATTTGCCAAGGTAGAGTACATGATCAGTGAATATATTAAATGTACAGGCTACAATGTGGGGATCTCATGCATGGTAATAACTACATGTATATACGACTTGCATCCTTGGTACAACATGATATTATATTCTACTCAATCCATAGGCTTCATTAATGTCATTCAGGCTGTTTTGAAGTTGATACAACTGGCTATGATAGCTGAGGTTCATAGCTAGGTTCTGAACTAATATGTATACCAAACGTTTGGGTCCATACACAGATCGGCTAGATATCTAGCTACACATCCATGGGCGTACAGGGATTTTAATCATCCACTGCACAATAAGCAAGAACATAGCTAGCTACGTGATTTCATCTATCTGCATGGCAAATATCAGCAAGGAAAGCTTACAAAATTGTACATTCAATTTGCAGTAAATTCTTCAGCTAGCTAGATTCTATACATCCACTGTTACACAAAACGACAAACTGGTTTTCTGGTTGTTTCAGGAGTCCCTAAAACAACCAGAATTACAATATCATACTCATGTCACAACATCCATAAAGCTAGTCAGCTAGCTGGCTAATGTTAGCTAGTCAGCTAGCTGGCTAATGTTAGCTAGTCAGCTAGCAGGCTAAATCACGATTTTTGGAAATGAACTTTATGATAAAAATATGCATAGTCGTTTGTCTCTACATTAACTAACATTCCTGTCAACTGTACATGTTTTTGCATGATTCGTTTTGACGTTATAATCCCTTACATTTGCTTCCATCTTAGTACTGTTGTCCGCCATCTTTGATCCAGTTCAGTTCTGTGTAGGGGTACCCCTCTCTCCTAGTATTTCTGTCCGCCATCTTTGATTCAGTTCAGTTCTGTGTAGGCGTACCCCTCTCTCCTAGTATTTCTGTTCGCCATCTTTGATCCAATTCTGTGTAGGCGTACCCCTCTCTCCTAGTATTTCTGTCCACCATCTTTGATCCAATTCAGTTCTGTGTAGTGGTACCCCTCTCTCGAAGTATTTCTTTCAGCCATCTTTGCTGAAGAAAGTCTAACAATCACTAGTGCAGCAGCCTCCCCCGGTCCTAGTGCCTGCCCGGTAAGAAGTTTAAGATGCGATGGAACGGTTGACGAAAAAAATAAATCACAGAAAAAATATATAGACTGATATTGATTTATTTAGGGGGGGGGGGTAATTAATATTTTAGTTCTAGCGACGTCTCTGATTCCTACCCTTTAACTTTTTGTCTGAAAATTAAATATACATTTTACTCAACTACCCAATCCAGTCAGCAGTTGGCGGTGGGAATTTAAGGCGACGCTGTTGGTGTGACGTATAATCTCAATTGTGTTGCCCACTCCAGTCAGCATATAGCGGTCTGCGACTTTAAGGCAATGCTGCTACTGTGACGTATAATCTAGTGGACGGAACGCTTCTTTCAGCAGCAACAACAGTTCGTCAGACATCTCGGTAGCTTGCTAGACAAAATAGCCGAACCAATAAAGCTCTTTAGATGCTTTCGTTTTTTTTTTTATTAGCCACTGTGTTTTAAAACCACTTCTGTCGTCTTGGTTAGTTATCCGATTTAATTTCATATTTACGGTGTTGTTGTTATTAGTCAGCTGGCGGGCTGGTTAAGTTAGCATTAGCCTAGCTAGCTAACATCCCCGACCATGCGGTCACTAAGCTACTCTTCTCCTGCTAAAGATAATATCTGCTGGATGGAGAAAGAAGCTCTGATCTTTCTGGTGAAAGAGGAGAAGGAAGAGGAGGATATCACAGTAAAACAAGAAGTAGAGGATGAGGCTGTTACAGTGAAAGAGAAATACGTTACAGTAAAAGAAGAGGAAGAGAAAGGGGATGATGCCGTATTTGGAGTGAAAGAGAAGGAAGGGGAGATGACTGTCACATCGAAAAAGGAGAACGAGGAGGAAACTGGATGTCCGAGGCCGGTTTCCCAAACGCATCTTAAGGCATCCAACGATGAAATTAGCCGTAAGATGGTTTTGAGAAACAGCGTCCTGATTAATACTAGTAAGTACTGTCTTAAATACCAAACTCTGCAGTTGTTGAACTGATGTGTGGCGTTAAAGGGTAAATATGCAATTGCTACATCAATTTTTGGACTTTTAAATTATTTATATATAGCCATTGATTCTTGAAGAATATAACACATGCCTCATGAGCTTAGTTCAACTGTTGTACCCCATCAGAACCCCAAATAAGCTTTTTTTACTCTAATGTTTAGAAACAATGTAAACCAACATATCGCCTCAACATGGTTAAAACTATAATGTTGATATCATGGATGGTCTGTCTATGAATTTGAAAGTAGCTACATTTCTCTTATTACCAAAACAGTGGTGGAATGATTTTTTAAACCGCAACAAAATGGCTGCTCAGAAACTTGGTTTGGTAAACAGCTGAGGGATGGGGGCTGGAGAAATGTAACCACTCTCAAATTCATAGAGAAAGCCATTGTAGCAACCTTAAGGCTATCCCCTGAATTCACTACACTATGAATACAAAGACTGGCCATCCATGAGGTCAAAATTATTGTTTTAAACATAATTCTAGGCTATATAGTATATTCTAGAATTCATCCATGATGTCATAATGATAGTTTAACCAGGTTTCTAGGCTATATAGTATATTCTAGAATTCATCCATGATGTCATAATGATAGTTTAACCAGGTTACTAGGATATATAGTATATTCTAGAATTCATCCATGATGTCATAATGATAGTTTAACCAGGTTTCTAGGCTATATAGTATATTCTAGAATTCATCCATGATGTCATAATGATAGTTTAACCAGGTTACTAGGATATATAGTATATTCTAGAATTCATCCATGATGTCATAATGATAGTTTAACCAGGTTTCTAGGCTATATAGTATATTCTAGAATTCATCCATGATGTCATAATGATAGTTTAACCAGGTTACTAGGCTATATAGTATATTCTAGAATTGCCAGTGAAGATTTCCTGTGGAGGCAAATTATTAGAGCTGTTAAGTCATTGTATCATATTCAGCAATTTTTTTTCATGCCCTTACTTTAAAGGCAAGACATACCTAGATGCAATTACATTCATGAATTGGTTTGAAACCTTTGTTTTAAACCCTTCTCAAAGTTGTTGCTTTAAGTTGTCTGATGCTTTAAGCATGCTGTTTGATTAAATAATTACAGATACACAAGTTACTCGAGGGAGCCAGTCATCAATATAACCGAGAAAAACTCCCGCTGCTACTGGACTTTGTAAATTCTGTCGTTATGCTCCTGAAGTTTTCAGTAATTGACTACACCAGCGGTCGTCAAACTTTTCCATTTAGAGTGACAATGTATCTGACCATTTCTACCGATCTGCGTGCCAGTTATGATTTTCATATGCACATTTTTGTGGAACAGTTTCATTTAATTTATAATAGTATCTGAAAATCATTGTCTGTGATTAATCTACATTCTATCTAAATCTAAATGAAAATTATACAAATCTAAAAGTAACCTTTATTGCCATTGCCAACTATGTAAAAAAAATGCCTACATAACAAATAAAAACATTGCAGCCTGCAGGTAGAAAATATCCTGATAAAAATAAATATCCTAGAAATCACATTGGCTGCTCATGGCCTGTCTACAACAAACTTGAAACATTGTATCAACTATCAACTGGGTTGGCCCGAAACTTGTGATAGCAAGCTTGCGACATTGTATAAAATATTCTGGGCCCTCAGAGTTTCCCGCGCCAGTGAGTTCGGGACAGACACAGCTGTCGGCTATTTGTGCAAAAGATAAGAAGTAATCAGGTATTTTATGACATTTCCACTGGATCAGAGAATTACATTTTTTCCTTTCATGCCGAGTGGAAATATTTTACGAAAATACTTTGAGGAACTATTGTCGTACGCAATTGATTTTGATTAGACTTAGTTTACTTGCTGTTTGAGGTGAAGAAAAAAATTACTTTGAGAAGCTCCACAACTCATTAGTGGTGGTGCGTTAAGACAATGAGAAATACTATCAGACATCCTCAAATGGGCACATTTATAGGCCTACATTTGCACACAGGCCAGGTAGACTAGTCCTACTTCTATATGCGTAGTTAGGTGTGCGTCCTTACTCAACATTGACAGGAGTGTTTCAAACAAAAGACAATGAGGTCTGGGTGGTCTGCCAGGGGCCGTTTAATTTAGTATCCGTTTGCGTCGGCATGGGGAATGATTGTCTTTTCCCATAGTATGTTGTACCGAAGTTGACCGACGAAGAGAATGTAACATTATGACTGTTGGATTCTAAACTACATTGAGATATTAAAGACATGATAGATCAGACGCAGAGTATATAAAGGGGTGAGATCTGTAGAAAGACAGAGTGGCTGTGGAATGTGCTGGGTGGACGGGAGGAGATCACAGGATTGCTATAGGGGAAGCGGATGGACATCTGTGGATTAGGCGAAGGAGGGGTTGAGGTCAGGTCAGATCCCATGAAGGGAGTAATAAGGGTTTAGTATCCTGTTACCCTCTTCCTGTCGACCCAGAAGATGTAAGGATTGGAGAGAAGGAGTGTCCAAAGTGGGGTATATATACTTGTGATGGTGAGAACATGTTTTTTGTCTGAACTGTGGCTGTAATGACCCTTTGGGAAGAATTCAACTTGGTTAAGCTTCTCTAGTGTCCGTGAGTTATTTACTCTGAAAAATTAGAACCTAACACTGTAATTACTGTTCCCTGAAGGAGGGAAACGAGGTGCAACACCTGTTTGGCCCCACCCCTTCCTGGGTCGGTGAAGAGTGGTATTAAATTTAAGGAATAAACCCGAGCCTCATGCTCATCACAATTTAATAGTCACCTGTGGAAGGTGGGGCTTCCAGCGAGGCGTGAATTTAATAGTATGTTGTACCTAGTTTCCCTTCTTCAGGGAACAGTAGTTATAGTCATAATGTTACGCTTGTCATATGATGAACTTCAACTTAAATACGGGATATTGCTGTCGGACAGTTTTTTTGTATTCTGAAATGCACTCGACCCACTTATCATTTAGTGGCTCCTTATGTTACGCTGGGGAAACAGTTTTCATGGGCACAGAAACACTAAATCATTTCAGAGTTTGCTATATCCAATGTTTTTTAGCTGAGTCATCTTGCAATCCAAGATGGCGTAGCAGTATGACCTGTTTGCTGTTGTAAATGTTTTTTTCTGTAATTTTTTGTATATATTGCAATATATTTAAATATTTTTCCATGTTTAAATTAAATATACCTTCCGGCAACCCGCCTCACCCAATGTGATACGGATCTGCTATTTTTTTAGACCTAATAGCTAGAACCTCCATCAGCAACTAGCCATCAGAAAATAACCAGCTAATTAGCTACTAGTTATTTAGTCATTGTTAGCCACTGCTAGTGTCCTTTACCATTTTAGCTCAGACACCAGCCGCTTTTAGCCTGGATAATACCTGCCAGTCTGCACAGCGCGATATCAACCCCGAGCATATCGGACTGTTTTTCTACACTACATCACCGTATTCCTGCCGTAAGCTCTGGACCATTACACCGGATAATCGCAGCTAGCTAGCTGCCACCGAGTGGCCTAGCCCCGAAGCTAACCTTGAGCCAGGCCCATCTCCTGGCCTGCAAAGGTCCAGCTACACAGCTACACAGCTGATGTCTCCCAGACTCTTCACTAACACGACTAGAAGCCACTACATCACCGGATTCCTGCCGTAAGCTCTGGCCCTTTGCACCGGACGCACTGGAGTGACTATAGTGGCTAATGCCCTTGTCCCGACGCTAGCACCAGTTAGCCTCGAGCCAGGCGCATCTCCCGGCTAGCATAGTAATGACTACCTAAAGGCTTCCCTAGTTCATATATTGCTGTTCACTGGACCCTATGATCACTTGTCTACATAGCTGATGCCTGCTGGACTGTTCATTAATCACGGTACTCCATTTTGTTTATCTGTCGGCCCCAGCCTTGAACTCAGGCCCTGTGTGTAGTTAACTGACCCTCTGCCCATTCATTGCCATTTTACATGTTGTTGTTGTCTTAGCTGATTAACTGTTGTCTTACCCGTTGTTGTCTTAGCTAGCTCTCCCAATCAACACCTGTGATTGCTTCATGCCTCGCATTATGTCTCTAATGTCAATATGCCTTGTATACGGTTGTTTAGGGTAGTTATCATTGTTTTATTTTACTGCGGAGCCCCTAGTCCCACTCAACATGCCTCAGAGAACTCTTTTGTCCCACCTCCCACACATGCGGTGACCTCACCTAGCATAACTAGTGCCTCCAGAGATGCAACCTCTCTTATCTGCCGTCATCCCCCTCTTCAAAGGGGGTGACACTCTAGACCCAAACTGTTACATACCTATATCCATCCTGCCCTGCCTTTCTAAAGTCTTCAAAAGCCAAGTCAACAAACAGGTCACTGACCATTTTGAATCCCACTGTACCTTTTCCGCTGTGCAATCCGGTTTCCGAGCTGGTCACGGGTGCACCTCAGCCACGCTCAAGGTACTAAACGATATCATAACCACCATTGATAAAAGACAGTACTGTGCAGCCGTCTTCATCAACCTGGCCAAGGCTTTCGACTCTGTCAATCACCGTATTCTTATCGGCAGACTCAACAGCCTTTGTTTCTCAAATGACTGCCTCGCCTGGTTCACCAACTACTTCTCAGACAGAGTTCAGTGTGTCAAATCGGAGGGCCTGTTGTATGGACTTCTGGCAGTCTCTATGGGGGTACCACAGGGTTCAATTCTCGGGCCAACTCTTTTCTCTGTATATACCAACGATGTTGCTCTTGCTGCGGGTGATTCCTTGATCCACCTTTACGCAGACGACACCATTCTGTATACATCTGGCCCTTTTTTGGACACTGTTAACAAACTTCCAAACGAGCTTCAATGCCATACAACACTCCTTCCGTGGCCTCCAACTGCTCTTAAACGCTAGAAAAATTAAATGCATGCTCTTCAACCGATCGCTGCCCGCACCCACCCGTCCAGCATCACTACTCTGGACGGTTCTGACTTAGAATATGTGGACAACTATAAATACCTAGGTGTCTGGCTAGACTGTAAACTCTCCTTCCAGACTCACATTAAGCATCTCCAATCCAAAATTAAATCTAGAATCGGCTTCCAATTTCGCAACAAAGCCTCCTTCACTCACCCTGCCAAACATACCCTCTTAAAACGGACTATTCTACCGATCCTTTACTTCGGCGATATCATTTTCAAAATAGCCTCAAACACTCTACTCAGCAAACCGGATGCAGTCTATCACAGTGCCATCCGTTTTGTCACTAAAGCCCCATATACCATCCACCACTGCGGCCTGTATGCTCTCGTTGGCTGGTCCTCGCTACATATTCATCGCTAAACCACCTGGCTCCAGGTCATCTATAAGTCTTTGCTAGGCCGCCTTCACTCAGCTCACTGGTCACCATAGCAACACCCACCCATAGCACGCGCTCCAGGAGGTATATCTCACTGGTCACCATAGCAACACCCACCCGTAGCACGCGCTCCAGGAGGTATATCTCACTGGTCACCATAGCAACACCCACCCATAGCACGCGCTGCAGGAGGTATATCTCACTGGTCATCCCCAAAGCCAACACCTACTTTGGCCACCTTTCCTTCCAGTTCTCTGCTGCCAATGACTGGAACGAATTTCAAAAATCGCTGAAGTTGGAGGCATATCTCCCTCACTAACTTTAAGCATCAACTATCTGAGCAGCTTACCGATCGCTGCAGCTGTACACAGCCCATCTGTAAGTAGCCCATCCAATGCTGACCTCATCCCCATGTTTTTATTTACTTTTTTTTGCTCTCTTGCACACCAGCTCCCGCCTATCCTTTCTTTGGATTGGTGGATTCATCTTACTATTGTAAACTATTGTTTATATTCTATGAGGGTTGTTGTCGTCAACCGCCTGTATTCAATGGAGAGAGATGCTAAGCTACTAGCATGAATATGCATAGCGATCTGGAGACAACTCCTATAGTGTTTTTATCAAAGTTGTCGGTATGTCACGTGTCCACATAATAACTTAAGCATTATGAAACTTCTGTTAGATCATGTAAACCTCACGTAGCAAATAAGCCTTTCATTTTGTTGTTGACCAAATTCGACACTTTCCACATTGGGTTGATAATTGTTTCCACTTGGATACAACCTACTGTATCCTACTGGCATGACCTAGAGAGTTACAACCTACTGTAACCTACAGGCATGACCCAGAGAGATACAACCTACTGTAGCCTACTGGCATGACCTAGAGAGATAAAACCTACTGGCATGACCTAGAGAGTTACAATCTACTGTAACCTACTGGCATGACCTAGAGAGATACAACCTACTATGTAGCCTACTGGCATGACCTAGAGAGATACAACCTACTGTAACCTACTGGCATGACCTAGAGTTACAACCTACTGTAACCTACTGGCATGACCTAGAGAGTTACAACCTACTGTAACCTACTGGCATGACCTAGAGAGTTACAACCTACTGTAGCCTACTGGATGACCTAGAGAGATACAACCTACTGTAACCTACTGGCATGACCTAGAGTGATACAACCTACTGTAGCCTACTGGCATGACCTAGAGAGTTACAACCTACTGTAACCAGACTCTGTACACAGCCCATCTGTAAATAGCCCATCCAACTGCCTACCTCATCCCCATGTTTTTATTTACTTTTTTTGCTCTTTTGCACACCAGTATTTCTACTTGCACATCATCATCTACACATCTACCACTCCAGTGTTAATTTGTTAAATTGTAATTACTTTGCTACTATGGCCTATTTATTACCTTACCTCCGTACTCCATTTGCACACACTGTATATAGATTTTTCTATTGTGTTATTGACTGTACGTTTGTTTATCCCACGTGTAACTCGGTGGTGTTGTTTTTGTCGCACTGCTTTGCTTTATCTTGGCCAGGTTGCAGTTGTGAATGAGAACTTGTTCTCAACTGGCCTACCTGGTTAAACTATCATTATGGTAAATAATGATAAATAAATAATAAAGGTAGAATAAAAGAATAATCGTAACTTTATTGACAACACCCAAATGAATACTGTCATTAACACGGTTCTTCAATAATTACACATCATTCTTAATACTGTAGCTGTTTAGTTAGTCACATGTTCAACTATCATCAGCTGATCCAGGAAATCATTTTCTGAATGACAGTCACATGACAAACATCACGACATGCAACAACAACCAAAGTGCTTCTTCATTCATTACTCTGGTAAAGACAGTTATGCCGTGCTCCACGTTGGATCCAACATCCCTAACAAATTGGTGTTTATAATGTTATTGTCTGCTTGATTTACTGTAGGGTCTCGTTAGTCTGTTTACACACAGAGATACTTGGCTCATAATGTGTAGAGAACTGTTCCTTGATGGATAGGCTATTGTACAACACACAGAGCTATTTTCCTTTATTTGTTGTTTGGTGAAGTTATGGGTCCTACAGTAGGTCTATGTTGTTAGGTGAAGTTATGGGTCCTACAGTAGGTCTATGTTGTTGTTAGGTGAAGTTATGGGTTCACAGTAGGTCTATGTTGTTGTTAGGTGAAGTTATGGGTCCTACAGTAGGTCTATGTTGTTAGGTGAAGTTGTGGGTCCTACAGTGGGTATATGTTGTTGTTAGGTGAAGTTATGGGCCAATTTGGCAAACAGTGTACAAACCCTCATTGTCAGGCTGATGGAAAGGCCAAAGAGCATTTTACTGGTTGAAGTGTTTTTTAAATACAAAGCGGTTGATTTGCGATGACACAAACATTATATTAAGCAGGACATTCAAACGATCCTTACAATTATAATCCAAAGTAGTGTGAAATGCACTCATAAGCAACCTGGACATGGAGGTTACTCCCCTGAGTTTTCCCCTTTTCACATTCAGAATACATTGTGAAAAACTAAAATCTTTGCTCACCATTTTTGCTCCTGGCAGATATACTACGTCCATAACTAGTGGTTTCCTCATTACCAGATATACTACATCCATAACTAGTGGTTTCCTCATTACCAGTTTTACTACATCGATAACTAGTGGTTTCCTCATTAGCAGATATACTACATCCATAACTAGTGGTTTCCTCATTAGCAGATATACTACATCCATAACTAGGGGTTTCCTCATTACCAGATATACTACATCCATAACTAGTGGTTTCCTCATTAGCAGATAACCACTAGTTATGGATATAGTATATCTGGTAATTAGGAAACCACTAGTTATGGATGTGGTATTTCTCATTACCAGATATACCACATCCATAACTAGCGGTTTCCTCATTAGCATGGAGGAGTTTCTGCAATCAAATTGCCCTCGTGCCGCAATTTTAGCAACACAGAAAGGGGCCTGTATTGGAGGTCAAAGGTCGTCTGGCACACTGCTTAGAGGTTCAACAACATGAATAACTTATTTCTAGCCTACAATCTTAGATGTTACTACTAATGTGAAAACAAGACAAAATATGACTTGTTGCTCATTTTAAGACAATTGTCAAATAATTTTAACATTCATTACAGACATCAATTGTTGTACAACATCATGGCTACGCTGTTGGCATCACCTTTTACAGTGGATTACCGCTGTTGTGGGCCTTTAATCATCTGTCTGACTTTGTTGTTCACACAGGAGAGATACGGGACTATCGTGGATCCTCTGGGGAGCCTCAACAACCTCATGATGCTGTAGAGGCAGAGAAGAGTCTCTCCACATCAGAACACCTCAAGAAACACCTGCGGAGATCCACAGGGAAGGGAACTCACTGCTGCTCTGACTGTGGGAAGAGATTCACCTCATCAGGCATTACAATTCACCAGAGAACACACACAGGAGAGAAACCATATAGCTGTGGTCAATGTGGGAATAGTTTTGGTGCATCTAGAGATCTGACAGTGCACCAGAGAATACACACAGGAGAGAAACCTTATAGCTGTGGTCAATGTGGGAAGAGTTTTGGTCGATCTAGCACTCTGACTCTACACCAGAGAATACACACAGGAGAGAAATCTTATAGCTGTGGTCAATGTGGGAAGAGTTTTGGTCGATCTGGCCACCTGACATTACACCAGAGAACACACACAGGAGAGAAACCTTATAGCTGTGATCAATGTGGGAAGAGTTTTACTACATCTGACAAGCTGACATTACACCAGAGAACACACACAGGAGAGAAACCGTATAGCTGTGGTCAATGTGGGAAGAGTTTTACTACATCTAGCACTCTGACTCTACACCAGAGAATACACACAGTAGAGAAATCTTATAGCTGTGGTCAATGTGGGAAGAGTTTTGGTCGATCTGACCACCTGACATCACACCAGAGAACACACACAGGAGAGAAACCTTATATTTGTGGTCAATGTGGGAAGAGTTTTGGTCAATCTAGCAATCTGACTGTACACCAGAGAACACACACAGGAGAGAAACCTTATAGCTGTGTTCAGTGTGACAAAATACATACATGAAGGAGTTATTTTGTGATATCAATGAATTAATGTCACAATGTAGAATGTTTTAACATTGTAGTATGAGTATTTTAAGGAGTTTCACAATGTAGAACCCTAATTCAATTGATTTCAGCATGATATGGGTATTAGCCTTGGGAAAAATCCAGGCTCTGAATGAAAAGAGTACTATTTATGTGATTTAACAAAAAGTGACTAACACAAAAAGAGCTTTTGTTACACTTACCACGTTGGTGACCCACTTGAATCAAAATGCAACACTTCTAAATGTAGCCGACTGTTTCTACAAATTGTCCTCTAACCAGGGATGTACACATTACTCCCAGATTCCGTGTGGTTTTTGAGCTGTTAGTTTTAACAGGATGTGCAACCTCATCTCCCTTCTGTCACACAATTGATTTCAACGTGATATTGATGAGTGATGACAAATAAGTGTTGCGTTCCTTTGTTTAGCGACCCCTTTTTTTAAATGCATCACTCCAAAATGTAGCTGACTGTCTCCTGCAGGTTGTCCTCTAACCAGTGAGCTAAAATATATCTCTATATCTATAGTTTTGCACATTTGTGGCCTGCTGGAGGTCATTTTGCAGGGCTCTGGCAGTGCACCTCCTTGCACAAAGGCGGAGGTAGCGGTCCTGCTGCTGGGTTGTTGCCCTCCTTACGGCCTCCTCCACGTCTCCTGATGTACTGGCCTGTCTCCTGGTAGCGCCTCCATGCTCTGGACACTACGCTGACAGACACAGCAAACCTTTTTGCCACAGCTCGCATTGATGTGCCATCCTGGATGAACTGCACTACCTGAGCCACTTGTGTGGGTTGTAGACTCCGTCTCATGCTACCACTAGAGTGAAAGCAAAAAAATAAAGGGAACACTTAAACAACACAATGTAACTCCAAGTCAATCACACTTCTATGAAATCAAACTGTCCACTTAGGAAGCAACACTGATTGACAATAAATTTCACATGCTGTTGTGCAAATGGAATAGACAAAAGGTGGAAATTATAGGCAATTAGCAAGACACCCCCAAAAAAGGAGTGATTCTGCAGGTGGTGACCACAGACCACTTCTCAGTTCCTATGCTTCCTGGCTGATGTTTTGGTCACTTTTGAATGCTGGCGGTGCTCTCACTCTAGTGGTAGCATGAGACACAGACAGCGTTGTGAAGAAGGCGCAGCAGCGCCTCTTCAACCTCAGGAGGCTGAAGAAATTCGGCTTGTCACCAAAAGCACTCACAAACTTCTACAGATGCACAATCGAGAGCATCCTGTCGGGCTGTATCACCGCCTGGTACGGCAACTGCTCCGCCCACAACCGTAAGGCTCTCCAGAGGGTAGTGAGATCTGCACAACGCATCACCGGGGGCAAACTACCTGCCCTCCAGGACACCTACACCACCCGATGTCACAGGAAGGCCATAAAGATCATCAAGGACAACAACCACCCAAGCCACTGCCTGTTCACCCCGCTATCATCCAGAAGGCGAGGTCAGTACAGGTGCATCACTACCTGTTCACCCCGCTATCATCCAGAAGGCGAGGTCAGTACAGCTGCATCAAAGCAGGGACCGAGAGACTGAAAAACAGCTTCTATCTCAAGGCCATCAGACTGTTAAACAGCCACCACTAACATTTAGCGGCCGCTGCCAACATACTGACTCAACTCCAGCCACTTTAATAATGGGAATTGATGGAAATTATGTAAAAATGTACCACTAGCCACTTTAAACAATGACACTTAATATAATGTTTACATACCCTACATTACTCATCTCATATGTATATGTATATACTGTACTCTATATCATCTACTGCATCTTGCCATCTTTATGTAATACATGTATCACTAGCCACTTTAAACTATGCCACTTTATGTTTACATACCCTACATTACTCATCTCATATGTATATACTGTACTCTATACATCTACTGCATCTTGCCTATGCCGTTTTGTACCATCACTCATTCATATATCTTTATGTACATATTCTTTATCCCTTTACACTTGTGTGTATAAGGTAGTAGTTGTGGAATTGTTAGGTTAGATTACTTGTTGGTTATTACTGCATTGTCGGAACTAGAAGCACAAGCATTTCGCTACACTCGCATTAACATCTGCTAACCATGTGTATGTGACAAATAAAATTTGATTTGATTTGATTTGAAAATAGAAGAACATATTGGAGAAAGCACTAGCCAATACAGTACTGCCATACAGTAACAGTACTGCCATACAGGCCTAATATCACATTTCAAGATATCTTTGTACACAAATTGTTCAATATTTTATCATTATACAAAAGAGGTAGTCTAGACACTGTATTAATACCATTATGCATTTGAATCCCATCTACAGCTACCATCTAAGATATTAATTTCCCTCCACAAGGGGGCGTACATGTAACGTTTCCAAAATGGGATAGTATTGTACATGTAACGTTTCCAAAATGGGATAGTATTGTCCATATAACGTTTCCAAAATGGGATAGTATTGTACATGTAACGTTTCCAAAATGGGATAGTATTGTACATGTACCGTTTCCAAAATGGGATAGTATTGTACATGTAACGTTTCCAAAAGGGGATAGTATTGTCCATGTAACGTTATGCCCCTTGTGAGTTAATAGTATTGCATGCTGTAGCAGGTTATATAAAGAGGAAGAGCTCCATTGACGATTCAGTTCGTTGTAACATCTCGTCTGGACAGGTCACCGTCCTTAGTTAGTTAGTTAGTTAGCGTTAGCTAGTTCATTATCACAAAAGTGAGAACTGCTCTAGATTGGAAACTTACGTTAATGAGTGTAAAGCCAATGTTGACTTTATGGAAACGATATACAATATATGGGAAAGAATATAGTTGAGGGAAATAATCCAAACCTAGTTGTGCCTAGTTAGGACATAACGTTAGCTAGCTAGATAACGATACTGTACTGTAGCTCATACAACGCCGACGATCAAACCCGGCTTTCTAATATTTACGGTAATTAGCTATAGTAACGTTATGGAAGATATTCACAGAAAACCATCATTGTCTTCGTTATTCATTATTAGTATGTTAAATTATTATATAAATTATTTCGAGACATATTCAGAGCCAAACATCAACCCAACTTCACCTTTTTAACTGTTGTCGCATCCAAACTTGTCACCATCGTTTTCAGTTGTAATTGCGAAGTTCCCGGAAGAAGTCCAGCAACAACGGAGGTTCCTCGATGAACCCACCTTCTAACAAGTTATTTGAAGAACCTTTTGGGGCTGTTTTTCATTGACCAAGAACCCTGCGGTTCTTAGGGGATCTGAGAACAACTCCAGTTGAACCCTTCATTTTTAGAGTTGTAGTCGGCTCTATTTACTCTCAGATTCAAACATGCTGATTAGCATCAACGATCAAGTCAGTTGCTGCTGCTCCAATACAGTATGAGGGGAGACGGTGAACTGATGTTGAACTGGGCAGTCAGCTGCTGCTGCTCCAATACAGTATGAGGTGAGACGGTGAACTGACGTTGAACTGGGCAGTCAGCTACTGCTGCTCCAATACAGTATGAGGTGAGACGGTGAACTGATGTTGAACCGGGCAGTCAGCTGCTGCTGCTCCAATACAGTATGAGGTGAGACGGTGAACTGACGTTGAACCGGGCAGTCAGCTGCTGCTGCTCCAATACAGTATGAGGTGAGACGGTGAACTGACGTTGAATCATAATAATTAAGTTAATACAAATTAATTAGTGAAACTGTTAAAAAATAGTATATGGCATATTAAATATATTACGGTATTGTTATCATATAGAAATATCATGGAATATTGTACATCATATTAAATATATTACTCTATTGTTATCATATAGAAACATCATGGAATATTGTACATCATTTTAGCATCAACATACATTATTGTTTCATTCAATTTCACATAATAAGGATATTTATATTTAAAAGTTCAGAAGTCAGAACCCATCACCTGCTATGTAAAAGAGACAGAAGAAGGCACAATGGTCAATTCTATCCGGGATCCTTGGGACATCCCTACCCTAACCCCTAACCTTAACCATTTAAATGTTAACTTCAACGGGCTAGGAACATCCCAAGGATGTATCTCTACCTGAAAATACATGATCTAAGTGATTGATAGTTGGTATTCAGCAGTCATAATGTCTTATTTACTTTAATGAATTACTAAAATAGTGATTTTGTCAGACAGCAGCTCTACACTTTATTGACTGACTGATCCATTCATCCTTCCATCCCTCCTCAGCCTTCCTCTCCTCTGAAGACCCAGTGAGGGTGGAGCTCAGTCAGAGAGCTGTTGAGGGACTGGTTAGGAAGAACACTTCTACAGCCAGAGAGGTGAGAGGTCACACATGGTTTAGATGGTGAATATTTATGTCCCCTTAGTGGTTCATCACGTAAGCAAAAGGGAATATGTTCCATCATCTATGTTTATTTACATTAGTGCAAATTGTCCACTGATATTGGTGTAATTTCTCACCCCTTTTAGCTGTATGAAAGTGAATTTCCCCTCAGGCACACACATTTGTTCTTTGTTATTACCCGAGCCACTGCCTGTTCAGCCCGCTATCATCCAGAAGGCGAGGTCAGTACAGGTGCATCAAAGCTGGGACCGAGAGACAGAAGCTGTTTTTCCATCACTAACACAGAGAGGCTGCTGCCTACATACACAGACTTGAAATCATTGGCCACTTCAAGGAATGGAACACTAGTCACTTTAATAATGTTTACATATCTGGCATTACTCATCTCAACTGTATATACTGTATTCTATTCTACTGTATCTTAATCTATGTATTACTCATCTCATATGTACATACTGTGTTCTATCCTATTCTACTGTATCTTAGTCTATGTATTACTCATCTCATATGTATATACTGTATTCTATCCTATATACTGTATTCTATCTTAGTCTATGTATTACTCATCTCATATGTATATACTGTATTCATTAACAAATACTAAAAGGGACCAAGAATCTGTTGATTGGTCAGTCATTGGGTTCATTTGTTGAAATCAAATCAAGATTTATTTATACCGCACATTTCAGACATGGATGCAACACAATGGCTTCACAAGAAAAAACAAATAAAAAAATGAAATATTTAGTACACAACAAACAGAAGACTAACAACTGAAAGACTAATGAGCATTCTAAGGAAATGCCATTGATAAAAATATGAATTTTTTACACCAAACTTAAAGACAGGAAGCAAACCAAAAAGGTGGAGCAACTAAAGGTGTCGACTCTCCACATCTATCAAGACAACTGGAGCACTGGGCCAGACACTCTTAAATAGAACCTGGACCAGCTCAGGTGAAACACCTTCCCACTAACGAGATGGACAAGCCAGCACAGGTGTAACACATACTGACTAACGAGGTGACACCAATCAGTGCACCCAAGACACATTTCAGTTGAATGCATTCAGTTGTACAATCAATCAAATGTATTTATAAAGCCCTTCTCACATCAGCTGATGTCACAGAGTGCTGTACAGAAACCCAGCCTAAAACCCCAAACAGCAAGCCATGCAGGTGTAGAAGCACGGTGGCTAGGAAAAACTCCGTAGAAAGACAAGAACCTAGGAAGAAACCTAGAGAGGAATGAGGCTCTGAGGGGTGGCCAGTCCTCTTCTGGCTGTGCCGGGTGGAGATAACAGAACATGGCCAAGATGTTCAAAGTTCATAGATGACCAGCAGGGTCAAATAATAATAATCACAGTGGTTGTCGAAGGTGCAACAGATCTGCACCTCAGGAGTAAATGTCAGTTGGCTTTTCATAGCCAATCATTCAGAGTATCTCCACAACTTCCATTTCACATAATCATCTACAATGCTTCACCTTCTACAATATAAACATGGTGTCTACTGGCTGTAAACAATTAAAAACAAGAAAAAACACATATTTCTAAATAATAATATACAATCGTATTATTTTTTTCTACTTTTTCTTTCTATAGAATCCTGAAACTCACTAGCTTCTAGAACTCTCTTCTTCCTAAAACCCACTAGCTTCTAGAACTCTCGTCTTCCTAAAACTCACTAGCTTCTAGAACTCTCGTCTTCCTAAAACTCACTAGCTTCTAGAACTCTCGTCTTCCTAAAACTCACTAGCTTCTAGAACTCTCGTCTTCCTAAAACTCACTAGCTTCTAGAACTGTCGTCTTCCTAAAACTCACTAGCTTCTAGAACTGTCGTCTTCCTAAAACTCACTAACTTCTAGAACTCTCGTCCCCTTGGAATGAGCCCAAATTGTATTAGTCACATGCGCCGGATACAACACTGGAACTCTTACTTACGAGCCCCCCAACAGTGCAGTTTCAAAAAAATACAGTAAAGAATAAGAGATAAAACTAATCTCCAACACGGGAAAAACATGTCAAAATAAATTGTGATCATGGTAACTCACTGGCTAAATGCAAAACACAAATCTATTTGACTGCCCACCCTTGAGATAATCAGCAACCAAGTTGTCCTTGCAACAGACATTTCTGATTTCAAGAGGAAACTCCTGCACTATCCGTAATAACTTTCCACCTCACTGCGGAGCTTCTCTCTCTTTTCAGGGTTCACTAGATAGGCATGTTGTTGGATATAAAAGCAGGGTAACAATGTCAATATAATTGTACCCAAAAATGTCAAGTTGGTTGCATGAATAACTATGATTACTAAATGTTACATAATATGAAATATCAAAACCAAATGTTCACCCCTTTGTTAATATGTATTGGCAATAATTAACTTAATGGTGAGGCATGGAATAATAAAACATGTATATTTTGTCAGGCTGAATGTTTGAATATATGAGGTGATTTGAGTCATGCTTCTTCAGTAGTGGACTAAAGACAATTAGCACTTGAATGTTGTCAAGAAATACTGGAGTGATGTGAGATTGTTAATAAAATTGATTATAGACTAATTTATATTATTATTATAATATTTTTTTTTCATTGAAAAAACGACCTGAAAAGACATATTTTCAACTTTCAATTTCAACTAAATCCCAACATATATTCAACGTCTTTTGAATGACATTTTGCTAAATGGGAATAGTGCAATATCAAAACACAGTTTTAACGTGTCCAAATCAATAACCAATATGCAGAAACAGTTTGGGATATATTGAAAACCTAAACATTTTGGAGTGTTTCATTGTGATTCCAGTGGGTCACCAACGTGGTAAACAGCTAGCTACATTGTGATTCCAGTGGGTCACCAACGTGGTAAACAGCTAGCTACATTGTGATTCCAGTGGGTCACCAACGTGGTAAACAGCTAGCTACATTGTGATTCCAGTGGGTCACCAACGTGGTAAACAGCTAGCTACATTGTGATTCCAGTGGGTCACCAACGTGGTAAACAGCTAGCTACATTGTGATTCCAGTGGGTCACCAACGTGGTAAACAGCTAGCTACATTGTGATTCCAGTGGGTCACCAACGTGGTAAACAGCTAGCTACATTGTGATTCCAGTGGGTCACCAACGTGGTAAACAGCTAGCTACATTGTGATTCCAGTGGGTCACCAACATGGTAAACAGCTAGCTACATTGTGATTCCAGTGGGTCACCAACGTGGTAAACAGCTAGCTACATTGTGATTCCAGTGGGTCACCAACGTGGTAAACAGCTAGCTACATTGTGATTCCAGTGGGTCACCAACGTGGTAAACAGCTAGCTACATTGTGATTCCAGTGGGTCACCAATGTGGTAAACAGCTAGCTACATTGTGATTCCAGTGGGTCACCAACGTGGTAAACAGCTAGCTACATTGTGATTCCAGTGGGTCACCAACGTGGTAAACAGCTAGCTACATTGTGATTCCAGTGGGTCACCAACGTGGTAAACAGCTAGCTACATTGTGATTCCAGTGGGTCACCAACATGGTAAGTGTAACACAACTCTTTTTTGTTAGTCACTTTTTGTTCAATCACATAAATAGTACTCGTTCAATTCACAGCCTGGATTTTCCCCCTGAGGCTAATATCCATATCATGTTGAAATCAATAGAACAGGGGGCAAACATTTAGGGTTCTACGTTGTGACATCATTAAAATACTCCTACTACAATGTTTAAACATTCTACATTGTGACATCATTAAAACATAATTAAAATACTCCTACTACAATGTTAAAACATTCTACATTGTGACATCATTAAAATACTCCTACAACAATGTTAAAACATTCTACATTGTGACATAATTTCATTATTTCATTGATATCATGAAACAACTCCTTCATGTATGTATTTTCTGATGTTTGATCAGAGACATTTTACTAGAGTATCTCTTCCCACATTGATCACAGCTATGAGATTTCTCTCCTGTGTGTCTTCTCTGGTGCACTGTCAGATTGCTAGATTGACCAAAACTCTTCCCACATTGACCACAGCAATAAGGTTTCTCTCCTGTGTGTATTCTCTGGTGTGAAGTCAAAGAGCCAGATGTAGTAAAACTCTTCCCACATTGATCACAGCTATAAGGTTTCTCGCCTGTGTGTGTTCTTTGGTGTAATGTCAGGTGGCTAGATTGGCCAAAACTCTTCCCACATATACCACAGCTATAAGGTTTCTCTCCTGTGTGTGTTCTCTGGTGTATAGTCAGCTGGCTAGATGTAGTAAAACTCTTCCCACATTGATTACAGCTACAAGATTTCTCTCCTGTGTGTGTTCTCTGGTGTGAAGTCAGCTGGCCAGATGTAGTAAAACTCTTCCCACATTGATCACAGCTATAAGGTTTCTCTCCTTTGTGTATTCTCTGGTGTAAAGTCAGAGAGCCAGATGTAGTAAAACTCTTCCCACATTGATCACAGCTATAAGGTTTCTCTCCTGTGTGTGTTCTCTGGTGTAAAGTCAGAGAGCCAGATGTAGTAAAACTCTTCCCACATTTATTACAGCTATAAGGTTTCTCTCCTGTGTGTATTCTCTGGTGTATAGTCAGCTGGCTAGATGTAGTAAAACTTTTCCCACATTGATCACATCTATAAGATTTCTCTCCTGTGTGTGTTCTCTTGTGTGTTTCAAGTTCTGATGAAGATGTGCAACCTTTCCCACAGTCAGAGCAGCAGTGAGATTTCTTCCCTGTGGGTCTCTGCTGGTGTTTCTTGAGGTGTTCTGATGCGGAGAGACTCTTCTCTGCCTCTTCAGCATCATGAGGTTGTTGAGGCTCCCCAGAGGATCCACGATTGTCCCGTCTCTCATCTGTGTGAACGACAAAGTCAGACAGATGGTTAAAGGCCCACAACAGCAGAAATCCAATGTTCATTTGAGGTAAAAGGTGATGCCCAGAGTGTACCCATGACATTGTACAACAACTGACGTCTATTAAATTTGACAATTAAGACAGTCAAGATAGCAACAATAGTCATATTTTGTCTTGTTTTTACATTATTGGTAACTAGAAATAAGTTATTCAAGTTGTTGAAACTCTAAGCAGTGTGCCAGACGACTATTGGTTTCCAATATAGGCCCCTTTCTGTGTTTGATAAAATTGCGTCACAAGGTCAATGCACACACAATTCGATTGCATTAACTCCACCCTGCTAATAAGGAAACCACTAGTTATGGATGTAGTATATCTGGTAATAAGGAAACCACTAGTTATGGATGTAGTATATCTGGTAATGAGGAAACCACTAGTTATGGATGTAGTATATCTGCTAATAAGGAAACCACTAGTTATGGATGTAGTATATCTGGTAATGAGGAAACCACTAGATATGGATGTAGTATATCTGGTAATGAGGAAACCACTAGTTATGGATGTAGTATATCTGGTAATGAG